>NC_136019.1:16632880-16915380 GCF_048128805.1 Centroberyx gerrardi
AGCATTAGTGCAGACACCATGCAGCAGATAGCATGGAGGCCTACGGGACCACATGTATTAATGCCAGAGTTAGCCAACCCAAACAAGAAAACACAGGCATAAAAAAAACACAAAAAAACACAAAAAGACAGACAGACAAATATGGAAAAATAATGTGTCACCTTACCCCAAACAACAAGCAGACAGGCTTATGAAACAAAGGACAACAGAGTGACAGGGATAGGAATTCAAAACAACACATATTCAGAGACTTGGAGTATGTTCTGAGACAGAAGCACACACACACACACACACACACTCACCGCAGAAAGTAATAAGTGTGCTGACATAGACACTGAAGCACAGAGACAGGCAGAGAGATGATCTTAATGTTAGTAGGTACACACACACACACACACGCACGCATGCACCTCCAGTGTTAGCTTGACTTATGAAATCCTAACTGTGGCTCAACACCGCAATATTGTCTGAAAATGTCAGGGCTTAGACGGAAGCCCCACTGGGACAAAATGTACTGTCAACACACACAGGGCTCAATCTGTTCCCGCCAAGACATATGGCTTTCATTTATCACATTCTATGCCGAGACAAATTGTTTTTTCCCCAAAACTCTGCGTGCAACACAACAGAACGGTAAAGATGAGGTAAAGAAGAGGTAAAGAAGAAAGGCCACAACGGAGGAGGGAAGAGGCGAGGAGAGAGGGGTCGGGCTTGATTGGATGTTTTCATCATACGCAGGGCTACGAGACCGCTAAAAACAAGACCACTCAAAACAAACCCGGTTCCAGTCCCTCTAAGCATGATGGACTTATTTCCGTAGTTTACCTTCTCTGGTGTTCGCACCAGTTAAGAACATGTGAAGAAATAGCTGAGTATGAGCATCGATCCGGACTGCGGTTTGCTCTCGGTTCTTGTTGTTATGCTACAGGCTTTCCAATGCTGGCTATCAGATGTCAACATCCAGCTCCTTCTACCCATAAAGCCTTGTGTTTTGGGGCTGTTTCTTGTAGTCGGTTCGGATCACGTATCGCACCACAGGACCGAGACGTCTTGGTTTGGTTAGTTGGTGTGCGCCTGACTTTGAATGGCACTGTTATCTCCTGCTCAAACAGCTAAAACAAACCAAAGGAGTAAACGCTCCAGAGTTTGATTAAACCGCTCCAAACATAGGTGTGAACGCGCCGTAAATCACAAACTGGGGCTGCAACAAAGAAGAGCATCCCATCCCTCCTAACTGAGATGCAATATACTTTGCCTTGTTTGAAATTAAGGTGTTGGGCAGAGTCACTGCCTTTAACTATTTCCCTTTATTGCATATTGAAGACAGGGTGGTGAACGAAACTGTGCAGCATATGCAACACAGCAACTCTGACAGCAGTGATAGCTCTACCTGAGATACCATAGGGACTCAGACATACATTCTAGAAGCGAAACACACACATACACCATATGCACAACACACACACACACACATACACACACACACATCTTGATCCCCTGCTTTAATTACAGTTGCCTATATATCTCAACTGTGTTTCACGCTAATTAGACAGAAGTGGTCTGTCGCGAGATAAACGATCCCATGTGGCAGCCTTATTTTGACTTTTATTGCAGCGTAACACCCACACACACACACACACACACACACACACACACACACAGAGAGAGACGGCAAAATGCAGCATTCTGCAAATGCACGAGTGCGTCTTTGCACGTGAGAACACGCACATGCACAGACAGACAGAAAGACAGACAGACAGATGCACGCACACACACGCAGAGTACATGCTAATTAGACCATGCTGGTTTTGATGTTTATAAAAAGAGAAAAAACTTTCCATCAGCAAACCTCAGTTTCCTGTAGAGAAGGGCTGTTGGATTTTAGAACGTCTTTACAGGCGCTCATGACAGGGAGGTGCGACACGCTGGGTGCATGACGCCAAGCTCGTAAGGCTCGCCGCGGCGCTGCCACTGTCGCCACCGGCCCCTAACCTGTACCTTCACCCCCCTCCTGACACCACCCCAACGCCGGCCGCAGGACCGCACCCTACCCCGGGCCTCTGTTTATAGATGGGAGGTGTGCTGAGTGTGTGTGTGTGTGCGAGTGTGTGTGTCTGTGAGGAAAACCTTCCCTTTTATTCCCGTGGGGCGCAGCCTAACATAGTGACTCCCAGCTCGTGAAAGCCTGTGGTGCAGCTAGCGGGACACCGGAGACCCAGAAATGGCCCTGGCACTGAGATTTTATTTGCCCTCAAATTGATCCAAGATGGCCGCGCGGATTCCTGACTAACAATGCAGATGTGGGCCACTGTTGTTCATTAGCCGCGGCCGTATTAGTTTAGCCCTGGGTTAAGGCACGGGGGACGCGAGGGATATTAACTTTGGGCTCCTTTTCAGTGGAGGTCTTAACCTCGCCCCACCTCCATCTCCCCTCCTTCTATTCTCTCCTTTCCTCTCTCCTGACCTCTCCCTCTGTCAGTTTCACTTCAGCTGACCCCTGACCTCTAAGCCCCACCCAGCCAAAGGTAGGGTCCGCCGTGTCAAACGCCGTCTGTGAAAACACTGGTGCTCAGATAAGCCGAGGAAGCCAGAGAAAACCGGCCAAACATTCAGCCAGCACACTGCAGCGTGGCTTACAGACCCGGCAGCCCTCCTCTAATGTGGACAACACAATGAGATAAGCCTAGTGAAGTATCAACACTGCGGCAAAAAACGATTCAATGTTGAGAAAACACTGTGCTGAGATAAGAAGAATAAAGTACCACACATTATGACTGCGTTTAATTCCGAGTCTCAGATAACAAGATGCTGCTGGCTAGCAGATAAGCCGGTGCAAGTAGCCGGGCAAACATATAGCTGAGAGCCCGTATGAATAAATAAATAAAGTACAGTGGAGTACAGCTCTAGGGTCCAGTCACATGACAAGATCGACTTCACTACGGGGAGTCATCGACATTTTGAATTTTACTTGGTTGTTTTTCCCTTTCCAGATTTCTGACAATTTGTGGTGGGAGAAAGTTTCTACATTTGTCCTTTAGTGTCCCCAGAATGGCTTGTCCACATTATTATTATATTGAAACCAAGGGGCACAGCCAACTACGAGCTTGAAACTAGCTGTGCTCCCTGGCAGTGTTGGGGTGGTAACATGTTATTCAGTAATAGTATAATATTACTTTTCCCCGTAAGAAGTAGTGCAACAAACTACTTTTTCAATTACAGTAATAACATTAAAGTCCAAAAAAATGTCACTAAATATTAAATTGAAGAATTAAATCCCCTGATTCATTTTCCTCAGAAATTAGTCATCTTCCGCTCCCAAAGCTAGTTTCTATGAAAAATGGAAGAAAAGTTGACTTCTTTCAGATGGAAGTATTTTATCGAGCAGATGGATGACAGGAACGTTGGATAACAACACTGTTTGGTTTCTCTGATCATTCGCAGGGGAGGTGGTGAAATTATCTAGATTTTTTAGGGTAATGGGCAATTCTGGAAGTGTAATGGAAAAGCAATATAAAGAATAGGTCCCAGGTTGTACTCTGTAAAGCAATATTATTACTTTTGAAATTGAGTAACGGGTAATGAATAATGTATCACTTTTTTTTTGGGAGTAACAAGCCCGACACTGCTCCTTGCTATCCCCCTTTAAAATGTAAAAATGTTCAACTCCTTCATTCTGAATAAGGAGACTCCAACAGGTTTCTGTCACCGTGATGAAAAACCAAAGCCCACACACCCACTGCTCTCAAATAGAGAGCCTTTTAAATCCTCTGACAATGAGAGAGAGCGATAAGGAGGGAGAGAGCGGCGCGAGAGAAAGGGAGAGAGAGAGAGAGAGGGAGACGGAGACAAACAGAGAGAGAGAGAGAGAGAGAGAGATAGAAAGGTGTAAAATGGAGAGGATAACGAATGAGTGCGCCGCTGAGAGGGAGCCTTAATGATGTCAATGTGATAAGTCTAAAACGAGGTGAAAATTGAAATGAGTGCTGCCGCGGCGCTGGTCGGCGGCGGGGAGAGTGAAAGGGAGTTGTGCCGCCGCCGCCGCCACTGCATTCACCCGGTTAGATTAGCTGGGGGAGAGAATGGAGAAGAGGTGAGAACGAAGTGAGAAGGAGGAGAGGAGGAGGGCCGGAGGAGAGATCCACGGATCTGTACATGGGGGGGGGGGGGGGGGGGGGGCAAAAATGAAGAAGTGAATAGAAGTGATAGAGAGAACCGGCTCAAGAGAAGCGAGGGTAAAGACATAGAAAGGCAGATGTCAGAAAGAAAGAAAGAAAGAAGAAAAAGAAAGAAACAAAGAAAGAGAGAGTGGGTGAGACACAGGGAGAGTGGGAGCTAGGTTCAAGCCAAAGTCAATTGAACAACTAATGTGAATCGATTTGTTGCCTCTGCCTTTGCTCTTCGGGGAGCGAGTGACATTTTAAAGGCATATTTTATTATTGGGAGGAGGAGGGGCTGTTTGCCTGGCAACTGAACACACTGACAGGCTGCTGACAGCTGGGCCAAACACACTGAATAGAAGAAATACTGCAAATGGCCTGTGTGTGCTAGGGGAGGCATTGTGTGTTTAGTGACGTGTGTGTGTGTGTGTGTGTGTAATGTGTCTGGTAACAGTACAGTAGAAGCGCGTGCGTGTCTACGTGTCCGCTGTGGGTTTCATGCTTACGTGTGTGCATTCACCTACATGCATGTGTGTCCCGTGTGTTTATGTGCTGTACATGCGTATATGTGGTTTATGTGTGTGTGCATGCTTGCGTGTACTGTACGTCGCTGTGTGTTGAGTGTTTTGCGCCGTTCTGTGAGAATAATTCATGGCAGTGAGCGCGTGAAATGTGGTGGCCGTCCACAGGCAGCCTGGAGCCGGGCCAGTGCGGAGGGCCAGCATTAATAATTAAAAACACTTTTACAGGGAGGATCTCGCTGCAGCGTCTGTCGTCGGGCCGGCCGCTTCAAGGGCACATTCAGGACAATCACACACAGGGAAGTTTGGAAACATTGCGTAGAAAGATCCCACAGGATGGCTCTGCCTGTGTGTGTGTGTGTGTGTGTGTGTGTGAGAGAGAGAGAGAGAGAGAGAGAGAGAGATCTGGCTAACTGGGAAATCCAGCTTCTAGAAATTCTTATTTTTCCTGCTTCATTCAAAGTGTCTTGTTTGGTCAGTTCTTTTCCGCTGAGAATACGACCATTCACCGCTCAGGACAAAGAAAATGTGTCATCCGAGGAATTCACTCCCTCGCTAGGACCTCGGTCCAGAAAAGCAGGGGCGCCAACATAAATAATTGAATCGGAGCGGACCTTCTTAGCAGACCTCGTCTCTCAGCAGTCTTTGGTTTGGATCCAGTGAGTGTAGTAATCTACTTTTCATGGTATATGTAATCCCGGGGAAAGTCTTCCAAACAGCATGCTGTGCTGAGGAGTGGATCAAAACAAACAAACCAACATAGCTGTTCACCAGCGTGGCCGCGCTCCAACACGAAGGAGTCGTCCCTAAGCCCTGCTGGCTGGCCAAGTATCTGCGCCGGGCCAATCCACGCTTTATTGGAGGCACTAATGACTACCAAGAGGAACCAGATTTGGAATATTACAAACCTCACCAGCTATCGTACATTGCGGACACAGCATTATTTTTTGATATGCTGTCAGTAATCAGCGCATATTCTTCTTAAAGTCACAAGTAAACAGCATTTCAATGGGGTCTTGCTTACGTAATTTGACGTATTTCTAGTTGAAATAGGATGTTTGGGTGGCAACCATGGTGTCTTAATTAAAGTTTTCACTGCCAAACCATGTTGACACTCAGTTTGGAAGTTGCAGGTTTTATATAATGGAAGGGGTTGAAGGGCATTTGTTCAAAAATCTGTGATGGTATTATTGGTTGGAATTTTTATGTACGCCTACTGGTACACTTGAAGTAACCACTAAAAATACACTGTTTTCCAGGAGGTAAAATTAATAGGATTTAGATTTTAGATTAATAGGATTTAGAAAATAAAAATGTTGTATTTTTTGACATTTATTGTTAAATTGGTGCACATTATGATAAGGAGAATACTCCAACAAGGTGACTTTTCATGTCATTCAGTATTGCAGTACTGTCCATTTGCAGTAAAGCTACACATACATTAAAGTTGATTTAATCACCAAGGTCAATGTTTGTCAAAAAGGTCGGCTATTCTTTCCCAGAATGCCCGTCGCTCTTCCTTTGTTGCCATGTGACGCCCTCTTCTTAAAGCGGCAGTTCAGCAATAACACCAATTTAAAATATAAAATGTACTGCTGCCTTTCTGCAGCACCAGCATCACAGCGGCTCATACTGAAGAAAGCAAACCGGCTCTGTCAGCCCGGTCGTTGTGTGTTCAGTAATAGGCACAGATGTTTGTCGAATGTGGATCTTGGGGAAGGGAAAAAAACATGCCAACATGTCAGTGCTCAGAGGGGTGTGATAGAAAGACTGAAAATGAATCCCTTTTACACACACGCTCGCGCACACACACACCCACATCCATTACCCAACGCCCGAGCCTCCCTCCCCCCATTCTCGTGGGTGTCGGAGTGAGAAATTAAATTTTTCTGATGAGAAAGTTTTTCCCTGCCCCCGTTCCTCTCCTCCCTCCCTCTCTCTCTCCTCCCATCCATTCTTTAATTTATTCGCTTATTTATGAACTATTAATTTATGCACTGAGAGAGAAATTAGCAGTTGTGCAGTCAAGTGTTCGGGCTGCTGCCACACTCACAATAGATGATCATCACCAAGGGACTGGCATGAGTCACACACACACTCGCACACACAAACACACACACATGACACTATACACTCACTCAAAGAGGAAGCAAGGCAGGTGCTGCATGTCAATGCGCATTAAAATAAGTGTCCATTAATGCTGTGGGGTTGACAACAAACTTCCAGTTGGTTTTAATTGTTACATCTAAGCATGAGCACTCCCAGTGATCAGTCTGACAATGCACTGTACAGGGGGTGCGGAGCATGTTCAATGTGAGGGAAATTAATGGAATAACCTGTTTCTGTGACATTCTGTCAAACAGTGTGTTGACTATCACACTTAAATTGCTGAAAAAACAGTATGTGTGCTCCTCCAGCACTCCCTGGGTAAATAAAGACGAGAACAAACACCTTACAAACGCAGGAATTAAAGCCCCAGGTCCTCTGATGTTCGCAATAATTGAAATTATTGAACAGTTCATATCAAACACAGGGATTCATATCGTCGCTGTCGGTTGATAACCCCGTACCTGCCAAACTAAAAAAAAACATCCTAGTTTTCAGTTTGACCGCCGTGCATTTTTGAGTTTCCTGAGAGGGTTTCATAAAACGCAAGGGTTGCAGAATTTTCTCAACCCGCAGAAGAGCATGTAATTATTCAATTGAAGTTGAAACATAAAAATTGGAGTTACGAGGTTTTTCACACAACAGCAGGATATTCCACCCACCTACTTCCCCCAACTTCAGCCAAACCGACCCTTATGAGAAGCAATCCTGTAATAAATTTTAAATGGATACTATACAAATATCTCAGCAAAACTGTAAGTCTTTATAGGAATGTTATAGGAAAATTATAGTGATAACATAGGAAATTAAAAAAATACCATAAAATACTATAAAAAACTAAATAAAATACTTTAACTATTGAATACGATAGACATACCATACAAGTCCCTCTAGGAATATTATAGGAATATTATAGTGACAACATAGGAGATTAAAAAAATACCATAAAATACTATAAAATACTGTGGAGTAGAACAGATGTACTATAAGTCCCTATAGGAATATTATAGCGATTCTTTGTTCATTATAGCGATCTTTTGCTCGCCAATCGCTCCCCTAACATCCCCCCGCAGTCCGGCCCTAAACCCACATGCTTCGCCTCAAGTTCCCACGCCCACGCTATCCCAGCATGCTCCATGTTTCCCCAGTCAGTCATCCAGACAGACAGTCAGTCAGTCAGTCAGTCAATTAGGCCAGACAGTCCATCAGGCGGTCGGCGTGGGCGGGAATAAACCAACAGACAGACAGGCCGGCCGGCCCCCGTGGGGGCAGCGATACACGCCACGACCCGTGCCGCCTCATTAGTAGGTTAACTGGCACGTGTAGGCGGCCGACGTGTGTGTGCCCCCCCTGTGTGTGTGTATGTGTGTGTGTGTGTGTGCAAGTGGGAGGGCAGACCAGACGGGCGGAGCTACAAGTGAGTGACAGCGGCGTGGGCGGCGGGCTGTGTTTCGGCGGCTGGAGAGCACCCCAGGGAGAGGTGATGGTGTGTGTTCAAGTGTGTGTGTGTGTGTGTGTGTGTGAAATGGCGTGTGTAGGAATGCAGTGAGCTGCGGTGGCGTCTACAGGGGTCTCATTGAAAAACGCCCGTGGGTGGACAAGCTGTTTGTCGAACACGCTGTTTCTGCTCGGCTTGGACAAGCGGACCATACTGGGCACGGATACTACAACTAGGACTGATGCCCGCCCCCCCGGGACCTGGCTGGACCGGACGGGGCTTGGCTCGCGTCAGGCTCAATTTCTCACTCAATTTTGGGTTTTATTTTTGAACGAGTGCAAGGTCAAATATCCTTGTGGTTCAAAAATTATTCTTGAAAATTACCAAATTCTTAGCCGTTTTTGGCTTTAGTTGGGTTTGGGTTTAAAGAAAGATTTTTCTGGTGTGGGTTTGCCAGTTTGCACATTTTTCACATTTTCAAATCAAGCTCTTTCAGACAGGGATGGAGTAGATCTGAATATGGATTAACTAAATGTTTGATCAAATTGAGTCATGCTTGATTTTAGCCTGCAAGACACTAATAGGTGCTATAGGTAGAATTTGGTGCTTTTCAAAAATAAAACCACATTTCCCATAAAGAGGATGTTGCTACGCATCTCTCCTCACCTTCACTGGTGTGGTGGCAAGAAGAAAGATTAGATAACAGCTGCTGATAACAGAATATTTGAATTCTGACCAGGTAAGCTCATGTAGAGTTAAAACTGTTCCTGTTTATGCTGTAAAGCAAATCCAACCTGGGGGCACACTATGTAAAATAGAGTACAGAGGCCGGTAGAGGCTGCCTTCTCAAATATGGCCTTGTTTATTTACAGTAATTACACTAATGTCTCAAAATTAATGTGGTGATGATTTATTGATGTTAAAATGCTGCACGTAGCACCTTAAAACAGCCTCAAACGTGGACATATCACTTGCAATAACACTAAACACAAGTATTCCTCATGTTTATTCAAATATTCAAAATGTATTCAGCTACTGTTTTCACTGTTTATTGTCTCTTACCCACTGGTCTTATAAAGTTGTGGGTGGTAGCCTAATGGTCTGAGAAGCAAGCACATTTCTAATTCCTAGACCAGCTGGGGAAAACTGTTATTGTCAAAGTGCCCTTGAGCAGCAGTTAGTTGTGTGTGTATATGTGTATGTGTGTGTGTGTGTGTGTGGATCCCTCCCTCCCCTGTATCTGACCCACAAGTCACTGCTGTAAATAAGAATGTCTCCTCAGTCATCTTACCTGTGTAAATGAGGATTAGAGAAAAAAAATCTGTCTGACTTCAGGATATTAGGATTATTGACGTCTTCCACCCACCTCCCCATATGTAATGGCAGGCCATTATTGGTGGGGGTAATGAAGAACATGAACTGATTGGTACACCCACACACACACACACACATGCCAGACACACACACAAGACAGATGGACCAACCTGAAAACAGACAGACACATAATATCTCATCCACATAAACACACACACACACGGACACTCACAAGCCCCCTCCAGCGTCCCAGATAGGCCGGCCCAGACTGGACCTGACAACACTTAGATGATTGACGGCTTGGCCTAAATGAACTTCTGTGGCGCTGTGTGTATGTGTGTGTGTGTGCATGTGTGTGTGTGTGTAGAGCTGAGGGGGGGCTACCAAAGTCAGTTATTGATCCGCAGGGCCCCTCAAGGCCACTAATCAAATGAGGCGGACGCTGAGGGGACACAAGAGGCAGTTGAAAGTTTCTCAAGTTTCTCAGACTTGCACGCCCAACCACCCACCCACCCACACACCCACACCCACACACACACACACACACAGCCAGTCTGTCAATCTGTTCCCTTCTCCTGTGTGTGTGTGTGTGTCTACATGTACCCCAGCAACCTCCCTGTGTGTCTGAGCCATCCATCAGCCAAGTGACTGATGGGTTAACTCCACCAGGTGCAGCTCTGCAGATGGACTTTTCCCCGCCGCCGAGGCCCAGAGGGAGAAGCCGTCACTGGGCCGGGCCTCTCACAGAGGCTGGGTGTCTGGACGGAGGCCCTGGAGCTGTGGGGGGTGACAGACTGAAGGATCAATGGTAGACTGTAAGGATCTCAGGGTTTGGCCATTGGCCTAATAGAATGGATATGGTGGTCAGGGGTAGGGGTGGGTGTGTGTGTGTGTGTGGGGGGGTGATGATGGATGGGAAGATGGTATGGATGGCAGGATGAAAGGGAAGAGTAACATGGTAGTTGATAATGATGACAGCAATAACTTCGGCGATGACTGTAAAGCCATGAAAGAAAATGACACCGAAGATAATGATTACAGCTATAATAACAGCAATAAAGACGAAGACGGTGGACATGAGTAGAAGGCAACGACGGGGATTACCGGCGAACAGGAGGCCCGCCGCTCATGCCAAACACTCACGTATGATTTAGCGCATGACTCTGTTGCGTGTCGTCCCGGCTCTTGTCACTCTCCTGTCACTCTCCTGTCGCGTAACGAAGCAGAACCGCCTTAAGATAATGTTCAACAAGAATACGGAACGGCATCCATCTGGAAAAGACGACCCGGCGCGTCGCAATATGCCGGGGCGCGGGCCGACAATACAGCACAATCACTGCTCCCACATCTGTCGCCGGGGTTAATCAATGACTATACAGTGACAGCGAATAGGCTGCTGATTCCATATGCCTGGCAAAGAATAGACAATCATTGACTAATCAGAACTTGATAGAAACCACATAGGGCACGGAACAGCTGCTGTGCCCAGTGAGCAGAGCTGTAATTACATTATATATATTATTGAACTGCTAAACTGAGGGTTATGGTTTGTGATATTACTATTGAACGGCTGAGGAGGGTGGGCCAGACAATACAGCCTATCACAAGAGGATTTATTTATTAGCCTATTTATCCAAGGTAACTCCTAGATATGTTTACATATGGCCCATTGCACATATAGATTTCATTATCAAAATTTATACAGTATGTAAAGGTAAAAGCATGTCTTGCTCAAGGGCAGTTTGGCTGTGTTGGTGGGCACCATAGCAACCTTAATTATTGTTATAAGTCCAATGTTGTATCTATTCCTTGGCCTAGCTGCCGTACACACATATTTGAAAATGCACACACTCACAGATCTGTGCGTGCATCCAGCCACACACACACACACACACACCGTACACACCTTGCTTTTTCTATACATTCTTGCACAAACCTTTACATTAATTTCTCTCTGACATCCTGAGCAAGCAAATTCTGCTAATAACCTTCACAATAACTTTTCTACTCGCACACATGCAAGCGTAAGCACCCCACCCACCCAATACACACACATGCGACGCACACACACACACACACACACACACACACACACACACATAGACACTTTACCACTGCCCCTCAGACATTAGAGGTGGTGGTGTGAAGTGTCCACACTGCACTGCGGAGCTATTGATGTCTTAATACAATAAAAAGCAAAATAAACATTATTATCCTGATCGTTATAATTATCTTCTGCCCAGAGGCTCAAACTGAATAATTCATAGAGTGCTTAATTAAATGGGTAGTGTAGGCTGTGTGCGTGTGTGTGCGTGTATATGTGCACGTGTGTGTGTTTGCGTGTGCATCTCCCTCGCCCAGTGTCTTTGGGACAGCAACATTAAATGAGAGTAAATATTCCATCATTCTGGTGGGACTTGATGATGATGATGTTGTGAGAGTGAAAGAGAGGGAGAGAGAGAGAGAGAGAGAGAGAGAGAGAGAATGGGATGGATTACACACACATTCTCGTTCGCCCTTCACCGCGGTCCCTGCGGAGGAAGGGGGAAACAGACAGCCGTTTAACGTCTCAGAACGACGAGGCCTTTTTATACACTTCTTACATTTAACAGCCGGCACAATAACCAACCAGTCACTGCACTCCACAACCCTATTCAGAGGGCCATAACCCACACACACACATACGGGCAAACACACGCTCGCGCACACACACACACACACAACTGCGTAACAAAGCTGAATGCGACGCCTCTAATGCAGTCAATAGTGGAGTCAAGGCCACAGTAGTTTAAATGGCGGCATACTAGACAGTTATTACTTCACTCCCTCACTGTGATTACCGTATCAACCGCTGAATAAAAGCACTCTGACTTCCCCTGGCCCTGCCACTGATATTACATTTGGAAAAATGTAGATGGAGTTATGGAGCCAACACACGCACACACACACACACACACACACACACACACGGAAAAAGGCTTGTGTGCACGCACGGATACACATACAGGTGTGTTCACTTGTCTGCACACATACACAACACACACATGCACACACCCAGCACAGCATGCATGTGCACACACACACGCTCCTATGCATACACGCACAAATACACAGACATGCATGTACACACAAGAACGTTTACACACATACATACGCTCATACATGTACTCACACACATGCAATACACATACACACACCCACAGGGCCGCGCACACACACACACAAATGCAGGCATATATGCAGACACACAAACACACAGGCATGTTCACGCATGTGCATACACACTTGCAGTACACACATACATGCATGCACACACACACACACACAAATGCTAGCATCAAAAGCTCGCTCTCATACACACAATGGCTGCTATGAAAAGGTCTCGCTCACTCTCTTTCCCCTCTCTCTCTCCGTCTCCCATTCTCTCTCTCACACACACACTCATGCTGGCGTGCTGTCAGCGCTCACTCCCTCTCCGTCATCTTTTCCTCAGATATTTGATGTAGTGCTGCTACACACACACACACACACACACGTATACATTGGTTTAGTGCTGATGTGCCAACAGCCGCTGTCTGGACGCTGCGGTAATGTAGCAGCCCATTCACTTTATTATGCATTAGTACCGGGGCTGCTTTTTTCATTACACCCTAATGACATTTGGTAGGGCCCACTAATCAGCCTCCCGCGACCCCCACTGACTCCCCAGACCCACTTACACACACACATACATACCAAATGCATACATACTGATGCACACACAAATATATATTTAAAGATGTGCAGACGCGTAAAAGGAACTATATATATACACACATAAGCACACACACACATATGCAAACACATGCAAAGTGATGTACACATAAACGCATAAGTACAGTTGCAGATGCACAGATAAGCTCACAATGAAGTGTGTGCACCAGTGTTGGGGAAAGTTCCTTTGAATGTAATTAATCAGGCTAATTTAACGAGGCTGTATGAATTACAATAATTGAAAAACAAACACATTAAGTTATTAGCTAGCACAAAAAATCTGATCCGAGTTACCCGCAAACACTGATGTGTACACAGACACAAAGCATACACACACACACAGATGAGCTCTATACAGACACATACCCAGTGAATAGATTAGCATTCACCCATAGGAAAGGACATTTAAAAACACACACACACACACACACACTGCATCCAGCAATTTACTTCGATGCTGCAGTACACCACAACAATAATATATACGCACAAGAGCGGGAGGCAGACATGAAATGTAAATTATACATGCACACACATGCTCTGCTATGCTACAAGCTACGGTACAGGACATCTGCTTGTATGTAGACACAAACGGACACACACACACAAGAAAAGAAGAGGGAGGAGAGGTTCGGTTGGCAGAGTGCAGAGGTAATGCCTCCACTGAGTACTGAGTGATTAGGTTTAGAGTTTCAACCTTGGGGCTACAGTGGGCAGGGGAGTATAGGAGTGTGTGTTTGTGTGTGTGAGAGTGTGAGTGTGTGTGTGTGTGTGTGTGGTGCCCGAGGCCAGGAGTATTATTGTATCGGGGCTGGGTGTATTGTTTCAACCCTGAGGTGGTTCTGTACACACCGAGCTGTTGACCCCTACCTGAGTGCTCTTTAAATTGTTTTCACCAACAAAGCCTTGGCACGCTCTCCCATAATCATCACAGCGAGAGAGGCTGCAACATTTTGAGGCAATGCAGCGGGGCAATTTAGCAAACAGATAGGACTAAGGACATTCTTTCATTACACTTTTATTTCCCTTTAGCCTTCTTTTTTTATTGACATTATTTCTTTCTCCCATTTGCTAATCCCCATCCCTGCTGACAGCAATATCACCAAACTCTATTATCTCTGCTACCTATTAACTCTATAACCTATTACCTCTATCACCTATTAACTATATTACCAATTACCTCTATTACCTATTAACTCTATTACCCATTACCAGTGATGCAGTGGTAAATAAATAGGTGGATAAACTATGACCACCAGCCGGGGATCATCATGAGGCAAATAACCACCAATATCAACAAAAATCTATTTTACTTAAGCGTTAATTTATGCCGAATTTATGCTTTTTACATCACTTTGATGCTACTTACTATGAATATATACGATGAATTTAGGTCATAAAGATATATATCAGCCTAAAAAGGTTGGGTAGCTTTTATTCCGCATATACAATGGTGGGTAAATTGAGTTTCGGTGGGTTTACCCTCCACTACATCCCTGCTTATTACATTTTAACCAGAATGTTCCTTCCCAATCACAGCTGCAAGTTCAGAGGGGGTTGTGAGACAACGGTAACCCGCGTGTCAGCATAATCTTTTGCTCAAAAGTGTGTGTAGCGACACCAATTTACCCAGACTGCCCTGTGTTTTATTTGCTCAAATAGTGCACCGCCTAATATTATCTCTGCCCAATGGACATAGATGACCTTTGAGTCGGGGTTCTTTTAAGTCCTCCATGGGCTGAACAACTAATGGTGTATGTATAGTCTAAGCAAGCGGACCCAGAGAGCTTCATTGGCTACTTAATGGTGGCTGTTTAATCGAATTCCGTTTTTTTTTCTTAATTCCTGGTGTTTCTTTTATTGGTGTCGTTTTTCAAAGGAATGACTCCACTCCTAGTGCTTAGAGGAGAAGAAGGCGGAGGAAAGAGCTTGCACAGAATCGGGAGGTAACCAGATGTACAGTGTGTGTGTGTGTGTGTGTGTGGGCCCCCCTGGCTCAGAGAGGATAAGACAATGGTGTTTGCTGTTGGCACTAAAGGCTCATCATGGGCGGCCCCTCCCCAGCTGACAAACACGCACACACACACGCGCGGCCACACACTGAAACACACACTCCAGCTGGGACGGTACCCAGTGACAGGCACTAGGACTCACAGATGCCCAGGTGGCACAGGAAACCCTGGAGCCATGCCCAGACTGGCATAGGAGAGACTGCCTACACACACACTTAAATGGAATGAGCGCGCGCACACACACACACACACACATATACAGTTACAAAGGCTTATACACACCTATAAAACTTGCGTTCCCGCAGACACACACACACACACACACACACAAACACACCCCTGCTCACTCCCCACCTTCTCGCAATTAACACTGCTCCTATAGCTCGAGGCGCAGAGGAAATGAGGTTTTGGTTTTGTAACTCTTTGTGTGTGTGTGTGTGTGTGTGTGTGTCAGTGAGAGAGAGTTGTAAGAGGTAGAAGGATTAAGGAGGAGGTGGGTGGAGGGTTATGGTTGGCGGAGGAAATATAATGTGTGGCATGGAACTATGTACTCAGGGTACGGTAATGACCGTGCGCGAGTGTGTGTGTGTGTGTGTGTGTGTGTGCGTGCGTGCGTGTGCGAGCATATGTGTGTATGCTCGTGCGTGTGCATACGTGCGCCCACATAAAGCTGTTCCCAGCCGTTCCCTCTCCAAGTATCATGTTCAGAGGCTGCAGTTCATTCCTGTCTGTCTGATTGTGTTGTTGTGCAGTCATGGCTAATTACCCTGATAGTCTGTTGACAGCGCTGAGACAATTAAACAGCCAAATGGAAAACAGGAGGGGGAACTTGTCTGAAATGTCCTTTCTGAGAGTTGAACTAAAGAGTGATTCATCTCCAACATGTGTTTATAATAGGAAGTCGTTTACGGTTCGAAAGGGATGGCGTTTGTTTAGCAAATTGTCGGACGCCCGTTCCGATGTTAGGTTCGGAGTCGGAGCGATTCCGGTTTGGTTTTCAGCTGTCTCGCTGTTAAGATATCTAAATGCATACGTCTGAAGCTCGCAGAAGAACGATTTGTCATACAACTTCCAAAAAAAGGCTGGGCCCTTACTTAAAAAAAGAGAGCACCAAGCCTTTATTAGAGACCGGATATTAGTAGAGACAGGTCATTATTTCTTTTGGTTCAGCCACAGTACCTGGTATGCCTCAAAGTGATAGAATTTACAGGTAAGAAATATTCTTAAATGTATTCAATTGGCTATTTATAGCCTAAAAATATTAGGCAATTGATGTCAGATAGTACTGCTACTACTACAAATAATAATAATAATGCTAATGAATATCTGTAGCACCTCTGTTCGTGAGTGCACTGGAGATACTAGACATCTACCTAGGTTCAGTGAGTGGTAACCTTGGAAATACTCACAAGGAGATTTAGGGCTAAACTGAACAATTGGCACATTTATTACTCCACCGGCATGAAATGGCATTCCGCAGTAACTGAACTGATAAACTAAAATAATACAATTTTCATCCAATACAATAAGAGCTCTTTTATTCAAAGCAGTTATTTGTAAAAATGTGTAGCAAAGTAGCAAAATAAAGTGTTTCCCTTATCTTCTGAACCGAGTTATGTCTGTAAACAAATATTCCTTTGTGTTCCTTTCCTTGTAGATCAAAGTTAAATTCCTTAGTAAGTAGAGTGTGTCTGTGTATTGTCTATTGTCTACTAGTAGAAACCAGTAGTGTGCACTTGCTGGGTTCTTATCTGTATATCCAGATGAAATCAATCCATCACTCTCTGTGGATGGATCCGGTAGGCCACACCGGTTCCAACGACCCTCCACAAGGCTCACTGGGCAAAAAAACAATCTACAAACATAGTGCAAAATATAGTTATAATGTTCCATTTCTATTTATCTATATACATGAGACCTCATTTACTTCTTTTCTCTTGTTTTAGAGTAAGCCATTAACTAAAGAAAATGCAATAATTATAGCAGCATGAATTACCCTGTAACTCATGACCATAAGTGGTATTTTAGCACTGAAAACAAATTGTTTACCATTTCAACTATTACTAATGTTCTCTTTTACCCTTTTGATATCATTTTAACATGTATCATATGCATGAATTATTAACTAAATCTTAACATGAATTTATTGTATTTACGTGTATTTTTGTAGTTTCTTACAATTAGTGTAAATGACGGATGTTAACTTAAACACAATGTAGTTTCACCATAGAGCCTTTAGAATGACTCATAATGAATACTGCTGTATTCATTATGAGTCTTCAGTGTCAAGGAAATTAATGCAATGCACCTTTAATGTAGATCCACGAGGTTAGCTTTAGCTAGCGATTAGTTTAAAACGACAACAAAATAATACAGTGTGCACCAAGTAGCATGAAAACATTGCACAACAGTCTCATAACCCCGATTGGTTTATGTGAAAAGTGTGTGGATCTAGACAGCATGCATTGCATTAGTGTCCTCCAGCTGGCAAAGTGGACTGGTAAAAACAACATATGCTTACCGGTAAGTATGTGGCTCTGGACAGTGAATATTGTGTTAGCTTGTGACTGTCCTACATTTACATAGCTAGCAAAGTGGTAAAAAAAAAATGTGCGGCACATGAACTCACCGGAGCTCCCGGAAGACATTTGACAATAATTCAACTCTGAGAGTCTGACTGGCTCTCTCCCGCTAGTTTCCAAGTTTTATATTAACCAGTTCACACCGTCTTTGCAGGGGAAAGTCTCTAAATTAGCGCGCTCTATTGGGGAAAAATAATGGGATGACGTCATCCAATTATTTAACACTTTAGTTTCTGAATCACTTATTTACAGTAGCCCTACATTTTATATTGTTTACAATAAAAATTAACTACTTTATCAAAAATGTTATTCGTTATTGGTAATATACCAGTAGGCTACCTGAACTCACTGGTCATGAATCTTGTAAACAAAGCATCAATGTATCAAAATGGAATGAAACAAAAACTGCCAAAGCCGCAAAAGTGAATCAAACAAAGCTCTTTGTCGTACTGACTAACAAACAGGAGCAATGCTGTATAGCGATCCAAGTTTGGTAATGAATTTCAAGGCTTTTGCACCACTACCTGTTTCTGTGGCAACGAGATAAACATGTGAACATGTACCACTACATGCAATGTCTCTTTTTGGTAATATATTTTGTGATACTTTAATGATATTTTAGGCTATAAATATTTAGCAATTTAAAGACACACACCACTCTCCTACTATTGTTAGAAATCTGGCCACTAATTGAGACCAGCTCTTTATTGGAAGTTTTACAATTAGTCAGTTTTGAGTGAGAAGAGCAATCATAGTTGCAGGAGTCCATCCAAATCCTTTGGAGTGTGATTGCATACATCACTTCATCCTGTACTGTCTTAAAGGATGAATCCACACAACATCCCAGGTTGTAGTACAGTCTTTCCATAATGAGATTTGGCATTCTAGCTCATCTGAAACATTAAAACCAATTTTCCCCCATCTGGAGGCTCCATATATTCTTTATCAACCACGCTGTAATAGAGAAACTTGTATAGGGAGGTCTGTCCCATAGGTGATAGCAGTAGTCACTATATATACACATTACATACAAATGACATTTGCATAAACATGATTAGGGAATTAAGGGGGTGACGGGTTAGTGTCGCTTGGAGGCGGGGGTGGGGCTGATGGAGAGGTTTATAGATGCATTATGGGATTTCTTAAGATGATTTTTGAGGCATTTCTGCCTGGATAGTATGGAGTCGATAGAGACAGGAAAGATAGGAGAGGGGATGACAGGCGACAAAGGTTGTGAGCAGAATTCAAACATTAGGAGTAAATGGTATGTGTCTGCTGAGCCAACATGGCACCCTTGGGAGTAAATAAAATGCAGCTACGTACACATAGGCACTCGAAGGCTATAGCGCTCGCCGACGGGGAAAAAAAAACAAAAAAAAACAATCTCTTCGCAACTCCCAGCTCTCGGCATAACACATCATCCAGATTGATTTCGCTCCAGTGTTTCCATAGCATACAAAATAGAGTACGAAACAAAGAATACAGAAACAATTCACAGCTTCAAAATACATTTCGGGGCGTCTAAGCGGCGTGACAGACGATCGGTCTTTGTGTATCGAGAGCGCCGTCGACCCGTTCGGTGAAATAAACACGGGCGAGGCCAGCAGCGGAGGGGCGAGCTTGGCACCGGAGTGTGTTGTCGCTGTAGACTGATTCCAGATTTGGTCTTCAGGGGTTGGGGGGTGGGGGGTGGAAAGAGGTGGGGAGGGGGTACAGTTGGCAGGCTTGCTCACACACTTAGGGCCAGGCCTGAGGGTGTGTGTGTGTGTGTGTGTGTGTGTGTGAGTGAGCGCGTCTGGCTCCTGGTGCGTGTGTTGGCAGCCCGGGTGCTGGCAGCACCCCTGTCTGACACCACTACAGTTGGTCCCCTCTGGATACCCTTCGCACCCCCTGCGCTCCTGCTCCACAACCTGCCCTTCCCTCTCCTCCCCTCTCTCTCTTCCGGGGGGGACGAGGGTTTGGGGGCCTCCTCCTCCTCCTTCTGCCCCTCCTCCTCATCCCCTTAACCCCCTTCCTCCTCCTCTCCGCTTTCCACCTCCTCCTCCTCTATCTTGCCTTCAACTTCAATATCTCCACTTTGAACCAGGGTTCTGGCAATATGAGTTTTTGAGGGCCAATACTGATATTTTTAGACTAAAGTCGCTGATAGCCAATATTTTGTGCCAATATTTTGTGCCAATATTCAACATCTTTAACCATTTCCATGGAAAAAAAATATTAAAGTATTTGGGATCTGCACTATCCTGTGACAAAAATGGCAGGGGAAACTCTGGGATACATGAGGCCTTTTAATGGAGAATTCATTTGCACAAAACATAATTGAACAATAAAATGAAAAAAATTAAATATGCAAAGAAAATAAAATTTCACTGCAGGTTTTACAGACTGTTTTTATGTAGCTGTGGTCAGGGTGGAACCTCCATCATATTGGCAGTGGATGACATGACTGGCTGATATATGAGATGTAGTAAAAGACCAATATGTGGCAGATATAATGGCAAACCATATATCTGCTTAACCATACTCCTAGACCCATCATCCTTGTGTTAGTTTCTGTTTGTGTTACTGTTCTGTTTTAACCTCTTGTCCTGTCTTCTGTGCCTGTGCGCCAACAAAAAATGTCCATGAGTTTATATGTAAATTTCCATTTGAAATTCCATTTCCATTTGTTATTAATTTTCTTATTATTACAATTCGCCACAGTAAGGAAAACCTTGTATCTGGCACTAAGCAAAACAGCCTAGTTTTCAGATTGACCACCATGCATTTTTGAGTGTATCCAGTGGGGTTTTGAAAGGGTTTCACGAAGCCACGGGTTGTAGAATTTTCTCAAACCCATAGAGGAGCCATGTAATCCTTCAGTGGAAGTTAAAACGCAAGAAATATTCACCAAAATTGGAGTTGCGCGATTTTCACACGGCAACAGCGAATTCCTCGTTCCCCTCGTTCACCCCCCCCCCCCCTCCCCCCCTCCCCCCCCACGCCTGTGTCCTCTTTGCTCCCTCTGTTTCTCATCTGTTTTACATTCAGGACAGTAGGCAGCCTGCTTCCCTTAGTATTTTTCTTTATTGGGACCATAGGAAGGCGGAGAGGGGAGCCGTGCAGTTTAAAGGAGATGGGGGAGAAAGGAGAAGTAAAGGAGAAGTTTTTTCTGGATGGATCAACCCCAGATCAACCTCGGGCTAGCGGGGGTACATGTGATTCCTGAGGTAGCAGGGGTTTGGGGAGGTTTTGGGGGTGAGGGGTTGGGAGGGAGGGGGGGGGGGGGGAGTCTAAAAACCAAACCACTAACCAAACACCACATCTGTGCAAAAAGCGAACTCAACATTCGCCGTGAAGACAAACTCTTTCTTTTGCCCCTTGCACCGTCCTATACGTTGCTCTGTCGCCCCACCCCCCTGTGCACTCACTTACCCCCAAATCCAACTACCCCCCCCCCCCCCCCCCCCCCCCGCCCCCCTCCTCCACCCCCCTTCTGTGCCTCTCTGTGGCAGATGGGCACTGTGTGTGACAGCAGGGTCATTGGGTCACATCCACATGGGGTAGGGCTCTCTTTGTGTGTGTGTGTGTGTGTGTGTGTGTGTGTGTATGTGTGTGTGTTTTGACCTTTTGTACGCATGCATGTATTTCTGTGTGCTAATTTCCGTGTGTGTGTGTGTGTGTTTGTGCTTGTGCACTTTTTTTGTGTGTGTCTGTCTTTAGTTTTTATGTGTGCGTGGTTTCATATTTTTGTGTTTGTGTCACTGTATGTGTGGCCATTGGTATGTGTGTGTGTGCATATCTGCGTGTGTGTGTGTATGTGTGTGTGTGCATATCTGCGTGTGTGTGTGTGTGTATGTGTGTGTGGGGGGGGGTTAGGGGTATAAATGCATTATTCGGGTGGGGGTCTAGTGCAGCGATGTACAAGGGAATTGGGGGAAATGGTTTGTAACCCGGAGCAGGCCCTCTTAGCCCCAACA
This sequence comes from Centroberyx gerrardi, assembly GCF_048128805.1. Lineage (NCBI taxonomy): Eukaryota > Metazoa > Chordata > Actinopteri > Beryciformes > Berycidae > Centroberyx > Centroberyx gerrardi. The sequence goes on from NC_136019.1 coordinate 16,654,723, forward strand.
CGCACACACACACACACATACACACACACACACACACACACACACACACACACACAAGCATACTCCCCTGCCGTGCCTCTGGTCTCAGACATGATATGCGTGACCGTGTCTGTGCGGCAGTCACGCATGTTTTCATGAGTGCAGGAGTCTGCGCATGTGGGTCTGAGTGCGTGTGTGTGTGTGTGTGTGTGTGTGTGAAAGAGACAGACTGCATGCGTGCGAGTGTTTTGTGTCTCGGTCTGAGTGGGTGTCTATGCGCGAGTGTGTGTGACAGAGACAGAGTGTTTGTGTGTGTGTGTGTGTGTGTGAGCTATTGTGTGTGAGACAGAAGCCTGAGGGCATGCTCATCAGCAGAGAGACATAGATTTGCATAATGAAATTCCCTCTATCACACTGCCGCAGAGGACAAAATAAAACAAGGCCCTTAACAAACCCCTTAAACACCTAGGTGAATACAACAAAAATACACACACACACACACTCTCACAAGCACACACACCCTACAGACCTTCGATTGTGCCTAAAGCCCTGCACCGGGCTTTGGAGTGTGGGTGTATTACTTTGGTTACCATCACTCCTATTGTCTTAGACATGTCAGAAAGGTGTGTGTGTGTGTGTGTGTGTGTGTGTGTGCGTCCCTCCAATTCTGTGACAGTTGCTTTGCTCAATCTGACAATAACAACAATGGCACTCTGCTCTGCAATTGTTCTCCCCTCCGCCAGAACTGTACGTGAGAAGCCATTGTAGTCGTATGAGTGTATCTATGTGTGTGTGTGTGTGTGTTTGAGTCCTTCATATCCCAGACAGACACATGGAAGAAGGAGCACATCCAATCTTCCATGTGTGTGTGTGTGTGTGTGTGTGTGTCGAGGTTTGCCTGCAAAGAAAATCTCATCAGTGTTTGCGTCTGTGAGTTTGACCCGGTCGTTCATGTGTGTGTTTTCGGTGGAAGGAGCTGCTCTCGAATGAGCATCACGTGTCTGGCTGTGTGTGTGTGTGTGTGTGTGTGTGTGTGCATGTGTGTGTGAGCATCAGTGCGTTCAGGCACCATGGTGCTATCAGTGTATCTGTCAGGCGAGATGATAAAGGCAACCGGGGACCTTCACATGTGCATGCCTGGCAGACAGGAAATCTCCCATCACCACTGTTCTCTGCCCGCCTGCCCGCCTTGCCTGAATGTAATGTGGTGCACGCTCCAACTGCAGAGAGAGGAAGAGAGAGGAAGATGGGGGGTGGGTGGAGGGGGGGGGTAACAGGTCGATAGGGGAGGGGAGGTGAGGGCACAGAAGGAGGAAAGAGAGAGGAGGAGAGAGGAGGAGGGAGGAAGAGAGGAGAGAGATCAGTTGTTTTGGACACGCATCATTTTCCCTCCAAAGGATGCTGGCAGCTGTTAGCAGAGAGGGAGAGAGAGAGAAGGAGGAGGGTGGGGGGGTGAGGAGGAGGAGGAGGAGGAGGAGGGGTGGATGGGTGGTAATGGAGGAGGGAGTTAGGAGGGACGGGACGGGAGAGGAGAGGAGAGGAGAGAAGGGAGGAGTTGGGGTTTGCCGTGAAAGCATCGGGGGAGAAAAAAAATAAAAAAAGGGTCCTTTAGCTATTGTGGGGAGAAACGGAGGGTGGGGTGTGTGTGTGTGTGTGTGTGTGTGTGTGTGTGTGTGTGTGTTGGGAGGGAGGAAGGGGGGTCGGATCAATACAGAGACCACCTGTTTCGTCAGAGGAATAAACAAAAACACAGAGCGAGGCATGTCAGCAAACAACAACAGAGGCAGCGGTGGATTTCACAGGTCTTAAGGATGTTATCCCTCCCTGTGCTCAGCCACTATAGACAGCAAGAAACTACTGCTGGCAGCAGGCCTACTGACTGACTATATGTGTGTGTGTGTGTGTGTGTGTGTATCACTTTACAATACGCTCTGGATGTGTGAGCATGCATGGTTATGTGTATGCATTCATCACTTTACAGTAGTTTATAATGTGTCCATGTATGTGTGTATGTGTCTCAAAGGTGATTTGTTAAAACTGTGCATGCATATGCATTATGTGTGCATAATGTGTTTAATACCATACTAGCATGTATGTAGACTTGCATCCATGTGTGCAGTATGTGTGTGTACATGTGTATGTGTATATGTGCACATGTACTGCAAGTACTTTGTGGAAGTGTGAGCGTGTGTGTGTATATCTGTGTGTGTAATGTGTGTGTGTTTATGCATAATGTGTTTGGTAGCCAGGTAGCATGAATGACTGTATGTCTAATTGCTTGCATTGTGTAATATGTGTGTACATGCTTACATGTGTAAGTATGTTTTTGCATGTGTGTGTGTCCGTGTGTGGGCATACGTACTTGGATCTGTGCCCAGTGTGTTAGCACACATATAAGTGCTTTATGGAAGTGTGTGTGTGTGTGTGTGTGTGTGTGTTGGTGTGTTTAATATGTACGTGTTGATGCATAATATGTTGTTACAGCATGTATGAATGAGTGCACTTGTTCCCATGTGTGTAGTATGTGATTACATGCCTACATGTGTACTGCATGCAGACATTCTTGCGTGTGTGTGTGTGTGTTCACATACACCCATACACGTGTATTCAGTGTATAAGTACACATGTATGTACTTTGTGGAAGTGTGTGTGAGAGTGTGTACGCATACAACACAGCGTTCCCTGTGGAAAAGCTGTAGTGATTTTTTCACATCTCTATTCCCCCATTTAGACAAATTGGAGTATTTTTTTGGCCCCCCAGCACCTCGTCCCATCAACGTTGCCTCTGTCCCGCAGATAAAAAGTGTACCGAGCAGCCGAGCTCCTTAACCTCCACCACTTCACAACACTCTTCTCCTGCTATTACCAACCACTTACCACACCTCACACACCAACTCCAAAATCAATACTTTTACTGGAGCGGGAGGGGGGGGGAGCGAGAGCTATCATTGACCCCCCCCTCCAACACACACACACACATACAAACTCTCCACTCAACTACCAACACCCCCGCTCTCTTCTGCCCCTCCAACTGTTCAAACACTCAACCACACACACACACACACACACACACACAGACACACACACACACACGCACACACACACAGACACAGACACACATACACACGCACCCTTGCACCCGCATCTCTGAAACAAAGCGTGACGAACACCTTTGTCTGTAGCCAGCTGCAGAGTGTGTGCAGCTACCGTCACCCTCACACACTGAAATGCGCATAGTTTGAACGCAAAGCACGCACGCACACACAAAAGCACACACACATACACACACACACACACGTAAAGATAAACTTAATGAGGACTTGGTGAATGTAAAGCACTACCATTACTGATGTCATTGGTACAGTGAGTAGAAGGGCCCCTTTGGTATGCTGGCCACACACACACACACACACACACACACACACACACACACACACACACACACACACACACACACATACACGTCCCAATACTGGGCCTTGTGTTCTGTTTCCTTTGGCAACGGAAGTTCAGTGTTAAAGAGTGCGGCTAGACAAAACAAATACCCCTCTGCTCTCTTCTGTCTCTCACTCCCTCTCTGCCATCACTCTCTCTCTCTCTCTCTCTCTCCTTCGTCTCTCTCTCTCCCTCTCCATCTCCCTCTCTCTCTTCCATAATCCTGATTTGCTGCCTTTCTCTTCCATATTTTCCCTCTCACAGTCTTCTGTCATTCTCCCTCGTCTCTCTCTCTCTCTCTCTCTCTCTCTCTCTCTCTCTCTCACCCTCTCTCTCTCTGCCCGGTTTGCACGCTAACACGGCTCAGTGCCTCCCTGGACACACACCATTCTCCATGCTTATTGTTCCCCCTGACAGCTTTTGTAGTGGGGAGAAAAAGCGACCCCTCCCCCCTCCCCCACCTCTCACCCCCCCCAATTCACCAACAACACCCCCCCCCCCCCTTCCCTGCCTGCCTTCACCCCTCCGTCCCCCCGTCCCCCCTTACCATCGGCCCTCACACACACACACACACACACATACACACAACACACACATTCCACAAGCGTAAAGGTCAAAGGGTGCAGCTGCCTCAATAAAGAGACGGGGGGAGGGAGATAGGGGGGAGAGATGGAGAGGGAGGTGGGTGACTCATTCACTTTCCTCCCTTTTCTGCAGTGGACAGAAAGAGAGAGTTAGTGCATAGAGGGGTACGTTGGGGTGGGGGGGCATTTTTTTGGAGGGGGGGTTGGCTCGTTCTTTGGCTTGTTTTGCAGCGTTTGGAATAGCGGTTATTGTACCTCTTTCTCACACTCTGTTTACTCTCTTTGGCTGCAGCAGATGTAAACACAAATGGTCGGTTACAGCCATTTACCAGAAAAAAAAAAAATCCTTGGCCGTGTCTTCTTTGTATTTATGAGGACACATACCAACACGCTGGATCAGATGTAGGCTAATGGTGAAAATCCACTCCTGCTGGGTGTGTGCTGGAGACCGGAGATACTGGCATTTTATTACATATAGTGATATCAGCCAGTCATGTCGTCCATTTCTGATATGATGGAGGTTCCTGCTTGACCACAGCTACATAAAAACAGTCCGTAAAACCTGCAATGATTTTTTATTTTCTTTGCACTTTTTAATTTTGTCATTGAATTGTTTTTCCTGTATTAATTCTTCATTTAAAGGCAGTAGTGTATCCCAGAGTTCCCCTGCCATTGAATAGTTGGGGTGCCTCACCCTGCCTTAAAGAGCCGCTAACCCTAAAAAAATGTCATTGGTCTGGTTATGAATGGAGAGTTTTAGAGTCCCATGATGGTCTATATGTTGTTTCAGAAGCTTTTCCAGCCTGACAAGCACCAAATTCTGGGGGAAAATGGTCAATTTTAAAGATGTTGACTATCAGAACAAAATGTCAGCTATTGGCAGCTTCAATACAAAAATATTGGATTTGGTATCAGCCTTCAAAACCCCTAACTCTATTCCTAGTGTGTTCTTATAAGGGCAGATAACCAAGCTTCTTTGCAGGTTATCAAAAAAGCGTTTCATGCCAGTGTCACCTACTAGCTTCTAGGAAAAGGAAACCAATCTCTTATCAGTTAGTAATGCTATGTGTAGGCTGTGTCAATTGGGAACCATGCCATCTCTCCCAAAATGATGTGCAAGCATTTTCCCTTACTAAAAGTCACTATAATATCCCTATAGGGACTTATAGTGTATCTGTGGTACTCAATAGTGAGTTTAGAGTGACCTTAGATTACTTTATGGCAATTTTTATCTCCTATGGTATCACTATAATATTCTTATGATATTCCTCTTGGAATTTATAGGTTTGTTGTGACATTTGTATGGTAACCTTGTCAAAATTTTTATAGGATTACTTTGGTTATTTTATGTGAGGGTACATATAGAAAGTTATGTTTGAAAATGACATATATCCACCATTTGATTGATGGCTTTAATATCAAAAACCACTATGGAATATTACTGAAGGTAAGATGAAGTTGATCCAAACTATACCAAGCCCTTTGAATATCAGGTAATAGCTTTTTGTAACACGTGGGCCTGAATCTCAGTAGTTGTCCAAGGGATTATAAATTCCAAAATGAGAGAGTGAGCTAGAGAAATGTGAGGATAGGCTGACATTTTGAATGAATTTAATGGTTTTGGCCCTCGCTGACAACCACTACCAGCAAAAGCTAATGGGAGGCTGCCACAGCAACGCCGGTGTGAAATCCCTCTGGATGGAAGAGTCTTTAGCGGTCCAAAAGCGCGTCTTCCTGGACATCGCTGAGGGTTGGGGGGTGCTGACCAGGATGACTTTGGTGTGATCACATTTAGACTTGACTGAAGAAAAAATTAAATCAGATTTCCTTTGAACAGGATTTGCTTTGAACTCTGCTCAGGCATCATTTAGAGAAAGGTCTCATGACACAATTTGATCGCGGAAATGTGTGCAGGTAGAAATCCGCCTCCCTGTGGTGAATCCTAAACCTTGAACCTGACATGAAAAAGTTCCCAGCTCTTCATGCAACCACTCAACTTGTTATGCACACGCTTCCTTGCGGCAATGATGATGCATTAAAGACTTGAAAGAAGTGTGATGCGCACCAATAGATATGATGAAAACCATTCTGTATCTTGCATGTTGCACACTCCTTTGCAAAAGGGAAAGTCTTTCATCATTAGTGATTAGTTTGGCTTTACAATACATAAAGTTCTAGCAAATTCCTGAGTACTTAAAATGAGAAAAATATACATGCAATGAGCTGGTAATCATAATGTGATGCTATCCCCGTAAGGAAATCCTCTTCTCTCTTGCCCTCCTCCATGGAGGTCAAAGGTCAGGCTCAGCTACAGAACAGCGGCCCCGGAGCTGGTGGGGATTCAGGTCCAGATTCACTGTGTTGTGATCTGCGTGTATTTTCTTGCACTTCAGCTGCTTGAGCTAAGAGCAGCGAGTTCTCGTCTTATTCACGAAGAAATGTATGCAAATCGAGTTGTGGCACAAACAAGCCCACAAAGCCCGCAAAGAGCACTGCACGACCCAAAAGCCCCTTCATCACCAATTACAATAGCAAATTGTGTGCTTCAGCTCTAAGACTAATCCACCGAGGTTGGCACCCTGGCACCCTGGCACCCTAAAGCCCCTTTGTAATTGGAGTGCTCTCTGATCTGACTTGAGATTCCAGGATGGAAAACCCTCTTCCTTGCTGGACTGACTTGCTGGTGACGGAGTCTGCATCTTGCAACAATGATAACAGTCATTCAAAAGATCGTATATGTGCTACAATAATTTGGGGGAGTTGGTGTTGCAAAGCGTTAGTGAATTGGGTGTAATCTCGATTTGCATGGCCTCGCCTACAAATAAATATTATGTGGGCAAAATAATGAGAAAATAATGGGACTTATATATAATTTACATATTATGCATGGTGCTAAGAGATTTTTGGACCAGCACTATTAGACATGCTTTCCGCTCGTTGTGCACAGTTAGTGAATAGAATGGCTTTCTGACTTGGTCATTTTAGTGATATGGCACAGTGATTCTCAACCTTTTTCATATCAAGGAACCCTAATTTATTACACATTAGGCCCACAAACCCCCATTTTATGAGATTTTGTCTCTCAAACTCAAATCTGAGAATATTTTAATGTTAGATACAATTTTGTCCAGAATTCTATGACTATCTGGAGAGATAACAGTGAAACTATGACCAAAACAGTCATTCTTCTACATTCTCTTATTGTGTTAACTTCCAGTAAATGAAATAATGCTGAAGTTTAACAATTGATAAATTTGCTGGGGACCCCCTGGAACCCCCTCAAGGACCCCCGGTGGTCCCCGGACCCCACGTTGAGACACATGCTCTTCCATGCGCAAACCTTTAGTGAATCAGCGCCTCAACGTCTTGCTCATAGACACTTCAGAAGAGCCGTCAGAGGAACCTGAACCCAACAGTCTCTCTAACCACAAGGCCACCCCGACGCCAGCAACAGCAACTCCTCTGCCAGAAAACAGGTCCGTTCCTTTTAGATCACAATGAAGGTGAAATCCAAGTCGATTTTTTTTTAATAAATGAGGCCCCTGGTACACTGGCAGATGGAACAATAGACGTGTGTTTTGGAAACAGACTTCAGTCATGACACGGCCGCACATCAGTACGTGGCGTTTGTTTTGGTGGGTTGGATTGGAATTTCTCTGAGAATGTGGTTTATGTAAAGTATGCCTCGGTTTGTTTGGGTATGTGCCGTGTGTGTCTGCGTGTGTGTGGAATGTGTTTGTGTACAGTATGTTGTACTGGAAGGCTGTATTGTTCTATGTGTGTGTGTGTTATAATCCGATTACTTTCACAGTTACTTTTGGATTACTTTGCCTCCACATTATGGAATATAAAGTTAAACAATTCTTCTTCTTTAATTTATAAATTGTATTTTGAAGTGTTATTATCATCAACAGCTGTTTTTAAGCTAAGAAAAATATTTTTTTTGCCCTTCAAACATGTTTTTTCCTATTTCTCTTATGTAATTAGCTATTTTTTTTAGCATCTCTGATCCAGTTACTGTGTCCAATTATTCTTTTTGTGGTTTACTGTAGTCCTGTTACTCATATTACTACATATTACCACCTGTAATCTGTCACTATCTATGTGTGAAGAGCTATAGACAAAATAATGGAGACAGGGAAAGATGAGAAAGACATTAAAAACAGTAGTGGGATCTTTCCAGAGCAGCTGAGGATCAGATTTAGAGGTAAAGATCTGTAATTGAACACAACCTTGCTAAATCTTTCCCTGCGGCTTCAGTGTGTGTGTGTGTGTGTGTGTGTGTGTGTGTGTGTGTGTGGAGAGAGAACATCGGGGGAGTTGTTTGCGTGACAAACGGAGGCATTACAAAACTTTTGCGTGTCTGCAACAAGAGGAGGGGCCGCAGCGGCGCTATCCACTCAGGAATATTAACAAGTTAATCATCTGAAATTAACGGCTCTTATTCCCTCCAGCCACACGCACACACACACACACACACACTCACCCCACCCCACCCACTGTGCAAACCAAGCTACTTTCTAACCGTTTTCCCATCCCTCTCCCCCCCCCCACTCTCTCTCCCTCCATCAGCTCTGTATTTGCAGATCCCAGCTGCACTTGTCATCAGGCCTGTTATTAACTGTTACAGTGGAGTTTGTTTTTCTCACTGCGAGAGGGAGGGAGAGGCGGAGGGAGAGTGACAGATCCGGGGAGGAGAGGCAAAATATTAGGAGAGACAAAGAGAGGACGGGTAGAGCGTCAGGTGGTGAAAGACAGGAGAGAGAGAGAGAGAGAGAGAGAGAAGGCAGCGAGAGGAATCTTGAGGCATGGAGGAATAGCTGCCAGCATCAATACTGTAAAATCGTGGATTTTCTCCTGATAATTCCTCCTCCGCTGAGTTTTAATTACTCTCCGCCTGGGCTATCTGTCTGCCTCCAGGTCTGGCCGCGCGGAGGAAAGGCCTCGGCATCCAATCACACGGCTTGACCTTTCGACCCCTTCCCTCTCCTCCAATCCTGACATGACATTTCAGATCTGTCAGGTGCGGGCCGCCCCTCCGCCCCGTCCCGCTCGCCTCCTCGGGACGTGGAGATGCTGCACTACATTAATCACTGTGACATTGCAATCACGCCGCTTTTACCCCGGCCGCGCCGATTCAGTATGCAGATTCCTGGGTGTATTTCCTTTGATTTAGAGCGCTAGTCTCTCCGTCACTCTCCCTCTCTCTCCTCTCTCTCTCTCTCTCCCCACTTATTCCGCGCTCTCCTCCTATCCTTGACCTTCGCTCATTCCCATGGTAACTGCGTCTTACTCGAGGATTGTTCCGTTGGTAAGTCAAGTGGGCCAATCCTTGGGCTTTAAGTTGCGCAACGGCGGCGGAGCTTTTCAAAATCTAATTTAGAGGATTATCTCTCTATTGATTTCACTTAAAACTGATTCTTTTCTCTTTCCGTCCTTCTGCTGCTGTGATAAAGTATCGGGGAAGGAAGCGGCGCGTGCGTGTGCGTTTGTGTGTGTGTGTGTGTGTGTGTGTGTGTGTGTGAAGCTTCCCTTCCTCCGTGGAGTTGAGGAGGAGGCTCAGCCCGTCGCGCCTGGCAAAGCAAGAGCGCGCGTGTGTTCGTCTTTGTGCGCTTGGGCGTGCGTGCCGTTCCAACTTTTTAGCGCCTATCTGCATCTGTCTGAGTGTGTTCATGCGGCACACACGCGGCTATCATCCTCCCTGGCATTAATATTCATCTGTGTGCGCATTGAGCAGAACAGATTAGCAGGAGTAATGATGAGCATGTAATGATAAGGGGACCACAGCAGTCCCGATAGTCTAAACAGGCCTCCTATAAACCCTACTGGAAAGAAGCAAGCAAACTCATTACGGCTTAACAGCCATTAGATTAGCATTAGTTCCTCTTTGAAGGGAATATTGCTGGTGGTTTCCATGGATTAGCAACAGTGGTGAGCCATTCGAGGAACATTATCACTAGTGGTTTGGTATTAGAGTTAGCGATGTGTCGGCAGCTAGCTTCCGCTTCACTTCTACTGTTAGCTGTAGATTATAAATGCATACAGAGCATCCAGGTGCTTTGCAGGTAGAACTAATCGACTAGTAGCCCACTGGCATGTTTTCCCTGCTTCTTATAGTGATACCATAGGAGAAAAAAATAAGTATAATAAGGTCGGTATGAGCTCACAATTGAGTACCACAGACACACTATGATTCCCTATAGAATATTATAATGATTTTTTTGAATTAGCGGTTATTTTTAATTGGAATATCATTCGAATTTCCCAAAGGTTAAGGAGTCATATGCTGCTCTGGGTGGTTTTCACTTAATTTTGCATTCCAGTAAGGGAAAGACGAGCTTGTTGGCCACTTGCACAAAAGCAGCAGTGTTGCTCATGTAAATCCCCGTAGGCTTCGACTTGCTATGGACAGACGGTGTCATAAACAACCGGTTTCATTTACAATCAAACCAAGTAGATTACCGTTGAAGACTTCAGCCTTGTAGTTAGACTGGGAAACTGCTAATTATGCAGGATGTGGATTTAAGTTCGGCTCCCTCGGTAGGAAGGAGGCAAAATGGCTGCAGAGGGAAGCAGTGACATGGGCTGAGGGCATCAGACAGATTAGCGTCAGCAGCCTTAGCGGTGCGCTGCTGAATGGATGCGGTGTTTACTGTTTGCCAGCCTTCATTGTACTCGGCCTCCATCACAGCGACAGGTTGTCATGGCAGAGGCAGTGACAAGTGTCTACCAAGATCAATGCCGGTGTGTGTGTGTGTGTGTGTGTGAGGAAGTGCATCAGATTGCATTTGTGTGCGGTGGTGGTTTGTGTATTTGGAGTTGGGGTCAGTGCGCGTGTGTGTGTGTGTGTGTGTGTGTGTGACGGCATGTAATCTACTCTCACACACCACAGATCAAAGGGCAGAGGCAGCTGCCCGGTCAGCTCACCCTGGGCCACCCTGATGGCACACCGTGATCTGGAGAGGCCTGGACGGACACACACACACACACACACACACACAGAGGACCGGATGAAACAAATTTGGTGAGGAAGCAAAAGACGCTAACAGTTGCCATGGAAACGTGCCACAAAGCCAGAGGGAGAGAGGGGGAATGAGAGGGGGAAAGAGGAAGAGAGGTGCAGAGAGAGAGAGGGAATGAAATCAGCTCTGTCGATACGTTGCCAGGCAACACTCAACACTAACGAAGCCAGGTTTGATAACTTGTTGATAACACCACTGGGCCGGTGTGTGTGTGTGTGTGTGTGTGAATTGGCAGCATTATTAGCAGAGGCAGTGAAAGAGCCCCTGCTGAGACAAGCCCAGAGCAGAGATAAGGGGAGAGACCTTCTATTAAAGACAGGGTTACCAGTGGGCCTCTGGAACACACACACACACACACACACACGCACACACACACACACACACACAGGCAGAACAAAAGACCTCCACACACCCTTACACAATAATGAATCACACAACGGGACCAAAAGAGTGGTGCTTAAACATGTTTGTTTTTGTTTTTTTTATTCAACCTTTTTTTTTTTTCCAAACCAGGAATGTACTAGTTTTTTCCTCTCTTTAGAGGTGTGTTGGGGGAGGGGGGGAGGAAGGGAAGGGAAGGAGGGGGAAGGGGTACAGGGGGTCATCGTGATGAGTAGATGGGACAAGGGAGAGGGGGGGAAAGGAGGAGAAGAGGAAGAGGAGGAGAGGACACAAAAAAAAAAAACCTTCTCAACACAGAGGTGTCCTGAAATACAAAGTCTCAACACGTCACGTACGAGAGCCACCTCGCTCCGCGGCCTCCGCTCGCTGGCTATTGGCACAAAGAAACACACACACACACACACACACACACACACATACACACACTCGCAACCAACGGAGAGGTGAGGGAGGAGGCGGTGGCCGCTTTTACCCCCCACCCATCCCGCTTCCACAGAAAAACAGAACACTTTCTCTATTTTTTGAAATGACAACCAGCGGCTGTGTCCATGGGTTTTTTTTTTTTAAAAAAAAGCCGACACCAGTTGAACAAACCAGTCAGAAACAAACAGTGAGAGCCAGAGACACAACGTTTGAAATAACACCAACATGAAAAACAAACTTCCAAAAAACCAAAAAACCAAAAAAAAGAAACACGTTGGAGTCCAAGAGATACTTGACATTCTGCAGAGAAAGGGGGGAGGAGGGGGGGGGAGAGAGGGAGAGGAGAAATGGACTGAAAACAGGGGAGTGGCTTCTTCTTCTTCTTCTTCTTCTTCTTCGGAGAACGGCGCCGTGAAAGTCCGAGAAAGTGGCGTTTTTTTTTGTTGTTTTGTTTTGTTTTTTCACACTCGTGGCAGCGGACATTTGTCAATAAAATACTGTCAGTTTGGCAGGTTGGAGCGTTCCAAAGAGCGGTCGAAGGTGAGAGAGTGGACAGACAACGGCATTTGGCTTGGAGGATATTTTAGGTATTCTGAGCATGTTTAAATAGACACAGACTTACAGTATACATAAAAATAACACAACTCCGCAGTGGTACAAAAAAAGAAGAATTTGAGGGATTTTTTTTTTTTCCCCCTCGTTTCATCTTTGAAATCAATTTTCGATACACTCAAACACAGTCCCAACTCCTCCATGGTATAAAAACAGATCGTCATGTGTTGAACAAATTCATTTAGGAACGAATGTAACACTTAAGTATGAAAGATAAGCTCGTCCTATCATGTTAGATACGGGTACGAAACACAGCTGAGAGGTGGCGGAAGGTCCGGTTTTAGCGTTGGCTTTACACACACAACCAGGCTACATCACAGGAGGCCTAATGAACGCGTGTGTGTGTGTGTGTGTGTGAAAAAAAAACAAAAACACAAAAAAACAAAGCAGTTTCTAAGCGCTCCATAGCCACCCGGTTTACACGTTTGCCATAAACAAGTTTGAGCGACACAAAATAGCTTTATTAGTATGCACATGTGAACGTATTGCGCCTCTGAACGGAGCTTTGTGTTATTGCCCTCCATGGTTGAGGTGCTGGGGGACTGTCAGGTGTGTGTGTGTGTGTGTGTGAGAGAGAGAGAGAGGAGAAAACACACCGCACACAATCGCGCTTTTCATCCCTCCCATGTTCACCGAGCTTAATCAGAGAAACAGTCATATGAAAGCAATCAGCGTTTTTGTGAGTGTGTGTGTGTGTGTGTGTGTGAGAGAGAGAGAGTGAAAGCCAGAGCGAGAGAGAATGTGTGCCATTCAATGCAATCAGTAGGCATTTGTGACAGTCATTAAAAGGTGTGAAATTTGTGTTAGGGTGTGTGTGTGTGTGTGTCCAACAGAGAGAAATATAATGCAAAGGCTGCCTGGGGGATTTCCCTCACTGTGTGCTTGCGCAATCAGTGTGTCTGCGGGTAGCGTGTGTGTGTGTGTGTGTGTGTGTGAATTGGAGTGTATGCCATTATAATCAATGAGAGAGCGTGTGTGTGATATACAGAGATGCATTTCAACTCAAATTTGGGTGGAGAAAGAGGAGCAAATCTGAAATGCGCCACCTCCCCGTAAAGAAAAGTGTGTGTGTGTGTGTGTGTGTGTGTGTGTGAGATGAGATCTCTTATTCCACGGTCAGAGTTCCTCTCCTCAGAAAATCCGTTTCAGCCGCTCGTCCATCCCCCCCCCTCCTTTTTTCGGGAGGCGTCCCGAAAAAGAAAAGATTCCTCTCCTTTTTTCGCCCAGCCACTCTTTCATCTGCTCCCTCCATCCTTCCTCGGGATCCTTCATCTTCCTCACTCCTGCCGCTCCCCATCCCATCCCATCCTCCCCCCCCTCCTCCTCCTCCTCTCGTCTCTTTTTCTTTTTTAGTGTGCAATTCCTTCACAGTCTTTTCTCCTCGTCGTCTCTCTCTCTCTCTCTCGTTTTTCTTTTTTTGAAAGTTCTGCATTCAGCCGCCGCTTTATTCCTCCTCCCCAGACAGCGCTCTCTCTCTCTCTCTCTCTCTCGCCCCGTTCTTTTTCCTTTATTCTTCTTTTTTTCATTTCATCCCCTCCCGTACCTCATCCCCCCCACCGCCTCGACTCACCCCCACCCCACACACACTCCCACCCCCACCCGCCCCTCGCTTCTTTTCTCTTCTTGCGTTTTTTGACGGAAAAAAAAAGCGTTTGAAAAAAAAAAAAAGAAGAAAAAAAAAAAACTTTCATAGATGGTTCTACCTCAACACTTTCCACAAACGAGGTCTAAACTTCAAAACTACAGCATAGTACAAGGAGCTATAAAAATATACACAGAGTTCAGGGACCCTAGAGGGGGAGGGGGGGAGGGGGGGGAAGGGGGGAGCGGGGACGGGGACGGGGGGGGAGTCAATGAGCGAGGGAAGAGAGGGAGAGAGAAACAACCTCTGTTCACCAGGAAAATAAAAAAAAGAAACAAAAAAAACAACAAAAAAGGGATTAAATTAATTTACAACGCAAAGGGAGAAAGGAAAGGAAACAAGGTCGTTCTAAGTTGTGAAAAACAAAACAGCGGGTAACAAAAGGTCTAGCAACAGAAGTGTAGTTTAACAGAGTGGGTAAAAATAATAAAACAATAGAAAAAAAAAACATCTAGAAATTATTTACTGGATATTCATATATATAATCTATAAGTGTTGATAGCGATAAAAAATCTCACTTTTTTTTTTGATATTCGCTCACTATTTTGTGTTTTGGTATTTAAGACAAGTCTAAAGAACGCACGCATACGCACAGGCACTCGCACGAAGCTTACACACACACACACACACACACACACACACTAACTAAAACCCACACGCGCATATGCAAACTCATATGCAAACTTGCTGTACTGAAGCACACTAGCTGCACACACACATTTTGGTGTGGAGCAGCAGCGCCATAATTAATTATCCAGCTCATATGCACGCTCGCACAAACAGTCACACACACACACACACGCACATTATTAAAATATACAAGATTCTGAGTGTCACCATGACTCGATTGGTCAGACCTCCTCAGGCGTGGCGCTCGGTCATGTGACCGCCGCCCGGCTTGTTGATTGGCTGAGTCCGAGGCCCCTGTTTTCTTAGGAGAAACCGTACAAACACAAACAAACTAGAATCCTATTGGTGAGTTAGTGTCAGGGGGGCCAGTCTCTGGTTGGCTGTCGGAGCTCTGAGGGGCGGGGCTAGGCAGACAAGGGCCTCTGGGAAACAGAGTTCTCCGGCACAAGGTGGGATCGGGTTTGCAGTTTTTGTTTTTTCTTTCTTTTTTTTTTTTTGAAACATGATAAGTCCCGAAGCCAGGTCCGTATTTCTAGAAAAAAGACAGAGAGTGTGTGTTGTCGCACACGTGCGCGCGCACACACAGGTTTTTAACGGCGTTGTAGAGACGCCTCTTCAATTCAGCTCTGGTGGGGGCTCGTTTAGCTCTGAGTAACGAGTGGGGGTGGGTGGGGGGGGGCACTCAGAGTCTCTTGCCCATTCAGGAGGGCCTTGTTAAGAAGGGCTATGCACTGTTAGGACGCCCCCGTAGCCCTCACACACACACTTAGTGGCCCAGTTGTGTGAGAATGGGGTGGGGCGGTTTATTCAGCTAGACACACAACTGTGGACTCGCGGGGCAAGGAGGTGGAGGGGAGGGGGGAGGGGGGACAATACTGGTGGTATCGAGGGGTTCGGGGTCGGGGGCCGTGATGGCTAGCTTTGCTGTGGTTGCGTTTGGAGGGAGAGGGGTTGGGGGGCGAGGGAGGGGGCGGGGTGTTTGGTGGGTAGTGGGTGCTGGGAGGTGGGCGGGTCCGGTCGGCCGGGCGGCGGCCGACTCATACTTTGTAGTAGATGTTGGCCGGGCTCTGCGGTGGCATCTCCTGCACGATGTAGACGGGGTGTCCGTAGTCCCCGCTCACCTTCTCGTAGTGCGGGCAGTAGGCCGAGTCCGACGTCCGCAGCGGGATGATGATGTCGCTGGGCTCCGAGCCGTTGTTGTTGGAGCTGCCGATGCCGCCGCCGCCGCCCCGCTTGGGGCTGGTGAGCGACGACAGCGACAGCGGCGGGTGGTGGGTGTCCGAGTGCTTGGCGTGCCGCCGCCGGTAGCACACCACGCAGATGACGGCGGTGACCAGCAGCAGGAAGGCGGAGCCCCCCGCCGCGCCGGCGATGAGGGCGATGTTGGAGGGCTGCAGCGGCCCGTTCTCCCCGCCGTTCCCGCCTCCGCCCACGCCGTTGGTGGGTCCCCGCGGCTGGGTGGAGTTCCCGGCGCCACCTGAAAACAAAGCACAGGATGCTTTCACAGCGTTCCTCCACCAACCGCTGCGTCGCGAGCCCCTATTACAACCTGTTTTCCTTCGCTTTGCATACGCATATCAATCATCGCGGGTATACCAGAGCAATAACACGGCCTGCTTGCACAACTTGTGTTTTCATGAGCTTTTATATACACATACCGATCCTTATGGCTCTATACCACAGTCACATGAGTAATGGTGCTGGTGCAGCTCTGCTAGTGAGGGCTGCAGAGACTTAACCCTGAGGAATGCAGTAAGTATGCAGCAAATCTCACAGAGGCTTATATGCGGTCTCTTTATTGATGTGACTAAGTGGACAGCGTTGCATATAAAAGAGTGAGGAATGTCCGAAGGCTCTGTGTGTGTGTGTGTGTGTGTGTGTGTGTGTGTGTATATATACACTCCTGCGGACAGCCCAGCAAGGCCACAGTGTGTATCAAGGTAACGCACTATATTTCCCTAACCCTAACAACAGTATTTACTTAGCATTACAGCCGGCCACATGAAGAGAACCCCACCGCTCTGCTCCTACCAGCGGACCACACACTCTTTCTTTCCGCCTGCCTGTCTGTCTCTTCGCGTCCGTTTATCAGACCGTCTGTCGTTCCGCACGCCTGTGTTTGTCAGGCGATCGGTCCCTCTGTCTGCCTGAAACCTAAGATCTTCACAGCCTCCGAGCTCACAGTTTTCCCCGCAGGAGGCCGGGTCAGAACTCAGCAGGTGGACGACGGTCTAGAGGTGTGTGTGTGTCTGTGTGTGTGTGTGTTTATAGAGTAGGGGGGGGGGGCTACGGCTGCGGTATTGGACCGTGTGAATGTGTGTGGCGAACTGGTTAAGGCCAGTAATGCGAGTCTCTGCTATACAGAGTCTTTGGATTGGGCTATCATTATTCTTGGCACACATCCCTTTCTTTTTCTCCCCGTCTGTCCGTCTCGCTTTCGTCTACTCCTCGTTCCTCACCCTCCCTCGCTCCGTGGTTCTCTCTATCTCCGGGTTATTGTAGACGTAATGACCTACCTTGCTCTGGGCCCGGCGCCCTGCAACATGCACACACACACACACACACACACACACACACACACACACACGGACATAGACACACATACACAGGCAAAGACACACACGGACGAAGACACACGCAGGCAAAGACAAAGATACAGACATACACAACCATGCAGGCAAATAGACACCGACCACACACACACACTCACACACACACACACACACACACACACACACACACACACGTCTTCCCCCATGCTGCTAGGCCCCCCGCTGCGCCGGACTGACTGAGAGCAAAGCGCTAATGCCGGACGTCGATTACACTCCCTTCTCCTCCACCCGCTTTCTTCCTCCCTCCATTAACCCAACATCCCTCGCTCTCCATCTCCATTACGGCCGCCGCCTTTCACCAGCTCTCTTTATTATCCTCCTCTCTCTTACTCTTCCTTCACTTCTCCTCCTCTCCTCCCTCTCCTCCCCCACCCACCACCCTTCTCGCCCCCCCCCCCCTGTGCTCGACTTCCCATCTTTTTTATCGTTCAGATTCGGAGGCCTTCTTTTTAATCTTCCTTCCTTCCTCCCTTCCTTATTTCTTTAGTCCACCCTTCTCCTCCTCACCGTGGAGAAAGAGACGTCCAGAAAAGGTCAGAAAATAAAGAATAGGTCATGGTTATATCATGATCTTCTCCTCCTCCTGCTGCTTAACCCAACTCTCCTTCCCCCTTCTGTTCCTTGAGGGTAATTCATATTTCAGGGAGAAATACTTTGCCTGGTATAAAAAAAGATTGTTTGCTGTATCTTTTTGGGTTAGTTTCATTCATGGTCTGTTGTTTTGATCGGATTCATGTAGGAGATTAGCGGTTGTGACGTCATCAGGATAATCTCGGTTATATGGTTATATATGTGATTCCACGTCTTCGCCTAATCGTCTAGTGTGAGCATGTTTTACGACCGAGAGATAAAACAACTGGTGAAATTCGTTATGTGTTTTCAAAATTAGGATTTCACATGTTGGTCCCCTAGTTGTTTTGTCTTGCACAATGCGCATTGTTCTCGCTGATTGGACACTTCACACCTACCGATCTCATCTAAGCCAGCCTTTCCATTCAGAGTGATTGGACAATGTGTGAATGCCCAATTCACACGTTTTGTATACTATACGACTTCACAAAAAAAAAGAACGAGACCCCAGAATGAATAGTGGGGAGAGCGAATCGTGTTCTTTCTCTTCCGCTGAATGACTTTGAGTATGAATCCGGCCTCTCTTCCATTTCCATCTCCTTGTTCTCGCCGCTATTCCCTTCCCCTCTCTGCTTTTCAATAATTCTTTTCTTTCTCCTCCTCATGTGCCTCCCGACTCTACCCGCTCACTCAGTTCCATCACTCCTCTACCTCTCTTTCTCTCTCTCTCTCGCTCCTCATCTTTCCGCTATTCTCATTTCTTCCTCTCCCTCAGCGGAGCGACAGAATCCAGGCCGCCCAAACTAATGACAATAATAACTCTTTGAAACGTCGCCGCCGGTCTAGCCCTCTCTCCTCCTCCCCTCTCTCTCTCTTTTCTCTTTCCTTCCTCCTCCTGTCTCTTTCTCCCTCTCTTTTTCTTGTCCTTCTCCCAAGGCGGCTATTAGCCATCCATTCCCCGCCTGCAGCACTTAGCTCTGAGGGCCGGGCGCAGAGACGGGGAGGAGAGGAAAGAGGGAATCAACGGAGGAGAGAGAGAGAGAGAGAGAGAGAGAGAGAGAGAGAGAGAAAGAGGCGAAGGAGAGAGAGAGAGAGAAAGATATGGAATTAAATAGAGAGATCCACAGATGTCACCGCTGCACATTCTCCATCTGTCGCACAGCGTCGCTTCCTCCCTCCCTCATCCCCATCGCTTTTCTTTTCATCTAGCAGCCTTTGCTTATTCTCTCCATCCATTTTGCGGGACGGGATCGGCGGGCGGATTATCTCCGTTCGGTCTCCCCGCTTACCTGAGTTTCTGTTGGTGGCGCGTCCCGCCGGCTGCTCCGGCTTGTTCTTCGGGGGCAGTCCATATGGGCCTGGGGAGGGAAAAAACACGGGGTGGAATATGAGCGGCGCGGCAGAAATAGCAAGACAGCCTCCGGGTTCCTCAAACAGAATAAGCAAACTCCTCTCCGAACTGGAACAAATAAGTGACAGCGGCAAAGAGAGCGCCCGCCAGAAGAGAGAGAAAAGAAGAGACGGGAAGAGCTTTAATACAGGCGTTCCCCTCCCGCTCCATTCCCATTATAGGGAAAAGCACATATTGATTGTGCTTCAGTGTCCCGCGTATGAGCGCTCTTCAATTTGTTTGAATGGGAAACTAAAGAGAGGTCGTTTGTTGTTTGGCCACAGTGAATTTACACAAGGCCATAACGGCTTGTAATCTGTAGCCGCTAAATCAGGCCATCTGTCTAGCAGGCCCTCTGTAATGGCGATGGCATTAAAGTGCGTTTATGTCACACATGCGCGCACACACACACACACGCGCGCGTGTGCACACACATACAAATGAAGCCATTGTAGAAGTCACACTTTTTTTTTACTGCGTGCTTGCTGCACGTCTGCTGCTTCGCTGCTGACAGAAATTGTTAGGAAAATACTCATTTGGTTCGCTTTGAAGCCATTTGTGAAATTAGAGTTTTGTGTTGCAATAAGCCTGTTCAGCTCTGCACCACATATAACATTTGAGGAAGAACAGGCTGCAGTGGCTGTTGCAGTAGTGGGGGACAGGAGTGTGATAGATGCAGGATGGGGGATGTGTTTGATGGCTGAAGCTGTACATGCGCATGCACACACACACACACACACACACACACACACTTACAACATCATAAACCCTGCATCACGCCATGAACACATACACAATGTACATACTGGTGTGTGTGTGTGTGTGTGCATGTGTGTGTGCGCCCCGCCATCATCCTATACGTACTGACATTTAGAGAAGTCTATAGCTATTGGCTGAAGAAAGCCAGCCAATCAGGAGTTAGGGAGTGGGGCTGTCTGGATCAATAGGAACTGCTGTGTGGTCAGTAGGGGCTCAGTGGAGGGAGGTTCAGTGTGTGTGTATGTGTGTGTGTGTGTTTCTGTGACAAAGAGACAGAGTGAAAGCAAGACAGATAAAGAATAAAATAAGAGAAGACAGGTCAGTGTGTGTGTGGGGCATGAGTGCAAGTGTGTGTGTGTGTGAGTGTGTGTGTGTGTTCCTCAGAGCGAAGCAGAGCTCCATATCTCATCAGAGATCTCCATGAGGCGGCACGCTGCTTATTTAGACGACAAACAACACAGACGTGACCTTTCAGCCACAAAGCAGATAAGACAGAGTGAGAGAGATAGGGAGAGGTGGAGAGACAGAGAAAAAGACAGAGAATGAGAGAGAAAGAGAGAGAGACAGAGAGAGAGACAGAGAGAGAGAGAGAGAGAGAGAGAGCTGTAAGGAGAGATGGCCAGCCTGCAAAGTCAAAGGGAGGTGATGAGGACAGGGAAAAAGGGAATTTGAAAAGGAAGTGAGCAATGTTGCTTGAATAAAAAAAGGGGTAAAAAAAAAAAGACAGAAAGGGAAAAAAGCAAATACAGAGGGGAGAGAGAAAGAGAGACAATGAGAGACAGAGGAAAAGGGAGAGAGAAAAGAGAGATAACACGAGAGAGAGATGAGAGTGTGTGTGTGTGTGTGTGTGTGTGAGGGCTGGAGGAGGCACTTCTATAGAGTTGCGTGGCCAGAGAGGGAGGAAAGTGTGTGTGTGTGTGTGTGTGTGTGTGTGTGTGCGTGTGGTCGCACTTGTATGGAGTTGTGTTTTGAGAGAACGAGGAAAAAGAGTGTGTACGTGTGAGAGAGGGAGGTAGCATTTCCATAACGTTGTGTGGTGAGAGAGGAAGGAAAAAGTGTGTGTGTGTGCGTGTGTGTGTGTGTGTGTGTGAGAGGTGGTATTTCTATAGAGCAGAGCTGACTATGCTGATGGTATGGGCTGATAGAGCCACAGCAGCGCCACTTGGCTCTCAGCTGGAGAGGACCTACAATACACAGGGCCAGATAACACTGGGGCTAAAGAAATAGAAATGGGCAAGTGTGTGTGCGTGTGTGTGTGTGTGTGTGTGTGTGTGAGGGGGGTCGTGTGAAGGACAGGTGCCCATTATGTGTAGGAATGTGCAGGTCAGTGAAAATGCTTAAATGGACCGTTTCTTTTTTTTTTTTTTTCACTGCTGCTTTTTGAAAAGATTGCATGTGAGGGTCATTACCTGTGAATATTTTCCCCAACAAAATTATGAGCGTGTGCAGCTATGAGTCATTAAAAATCACTGACTGTGTGCTTTAACGCAGAATGCAGTCATTTTGTTATCACGCTTTGGCTGGCAGGTTTGCTGCGTGGGTATGTGTGTGTGTGTGTGTGTGTTCAGGTGTGTGTAAGCGCATGTGTGCATGTCTATCTGGGTGTATGTGTGCTTGTATGTGTGTGGGCCCATGTGTATGTGTCTATATGGGTGTATTTGTGTTTTTATATGTATGTCAGTGTGTGTCCATATATATGTGTGTGTGTGTGTGTGTCCAGTACCAGTCAAAAGTTTGGACACACCTGATTGAATGTACTGTTTTCTATTATCTTAAAGCCGTTTTTATCTTTATGCGTAAGTGCTTGAAATGTGTTTCTTAGACAAATATAATATTATAATATTATAATCATAATATAATAATTCCATTTGTGTTATTTCATAGTTTTAATGTCTTTACTGTTATTCTAAAATGTGGAAAATAGTAAAAATAAAGACAAATGTGTGTGTCCAAACTTTTGACTGGTAGTGTATTTGTCCATGTCCTTGAATGTGTGAGCATATGTTTGTGCTTGTACATACCTGAGTGTGTGTTGGTGTGTGTGTGTGTGTGTGTGTGTGTGTGTGTGTGTGTGTCTGTGCGCGCGTGTGTGTCCAGCATGAGTCAGTAGTACTTAAAAGGCAGAGTGAGAGAGAAGTCAACAGGCCTCATTAGAGCTGACTGATCCTACACCTCTCCGCTGTTCTCACCACTTAATGAGCTCTAATATGTTCAGTGAGGAGATCACACACACACACACACACACACACACACACACACACACACAGCAGTAGGCAGGTGTGTATGTGTGAGAAAGTGGAAGACAAGAGAGAAATGCTTGTCAGATAACATATGCTGTAATGAATGCGTATTGCTCTGTGCTGTATAGATGGGAGATTATGTGAGATAAGGTGTACTGTAAACAATGTATGGTATTCATACTGTATGTAAAGTGAGCAACTGTGTGTGGTGCATGAGTAACAATGTGTGTGTGTGTGTGTGTGTGTGTGTATGTGTGTGTGTGTGTGTGAGAGAGAGAGAGAGAGCAGAGAGAGAGAGAGACAAGACAAAGTCCATGTGAGGTGAATTCCAGCCATTGTGTGTATGAGAGAGTTCATGAGTGGGAGCCTGAGTATGTACAGTATATGTGTGTGTGTGTGTGCGTGTGTGTGTGTGTGTGTGTGTGTGTGTGAGAAAAAGAGAGTAGTGTGAGGTAAGAGGACTCACTCTGTCCCACTTTGAGGACCACCTTCATGCCTTGCGTGGCACACACTCCGCCTCTCATGCTCTCCAGGCCTTGGCGCGTCCCATCTGACGTAGCTAGAGGAGGGGGGAACACACAAAATCACACAATTAGCAGGGTGGTACACACACACACACACACACACACACACACACACACACACAGGAAACCCATGTGTTAAAGTCACACAAATTCACCCCTCTCTCTCTCTCTCTCTCAATCTATAGCCAACGCCAACAATGGCTTCTATTCATATGGTCGGCCATTCCAGAGAGTCAACGAGTGACATTTGCAGAGGCAGCGATTAAAAACTCCACCAGAAGCTCTGAAATGTCAAACTACGCGGCGGCGGCTCTTTAATAAGTCCTCATTTAGCAGCCCGCTGGAATTCATTAACACCCCCGCCGCGCCGCATGGACTCAACCAGCTTCAATCAACTGCAATTGCTACTTGGGACTGGACAAATATCAGGAAGGGTGGGGGTGGGGGGGTGGAGAGGCACAGACTGGCCGATGGAAAAGGGGATGGTAATCCAATCAAGGGCTCATATGAAATAAATAGAGCCCCAGAGACACAAGAGACTATGTGTAGAAAGGAACTGGACCTGAATAGTTGGAATACAGACTCCGTTGAATGAACACTGTGTGTTCGGTAATGCCCCATTACTGGCTTTGTTTGTGTTTCAATTAAGTGAATTAAAGAGATTTTTTTTTTTCATTTTCAATTTGATTGACTGAGCTGTTGATACAAGCGCCGAAAGCATAAAAACAGATTTTTACATGCATTTCGAGGTTATAAAAAGGTTTGCTTACATTGGAAATGAATGGAGACATTAAGCAGAAACTGTATTTGGAGTAAAGATGGGTTATGAAAGTTGTTCTCCATCTTCAAGCCAAACTCTGTGTGAATGCACTTGACATCAATATGGTCAAACAAAGTCAGGATTGTGCCTTTATGTATCTAAATGTTTTATTTACACAGTGTTAGATTGAGAATATTTACACTAAATTTACATTATATCCAGTTTGCCTTTGGTATTCCTGTTTGGGAATCAAACCCACAACCCGAAAGAACAAAGAGGTGCTGACCAAGAGCATAGGCAAGAGGGTGTGTGTGTGTGTGTGTGTGTGTTAACATGAATCCCTGTAACAATCTCACACCTCCTCTTACATAAAGCATGTCAGAGAATGTATTATAGATCACAGGTCTGCAGGTCAGAGAGGCTGGAGGAGGAGGAGGAAGGAATACAGAGGGCGAGAGAGAGAGAGAGAGAGAGAGAGAGAAACATGAAGCAGGAAAAATAGAGACGTAGGGCGGAGGGATGGGAATACGGAGATGCGGAGAGGCAGTGTGAGAGGAGAGACAAAGGGAAGAAGCACGGAGGAAGAGGAGGGCGAAGGGGCGGAGGGATAAGAGGAAAGCCGGATTCACACCTCCGCCGCCGCGGCGCCGCCAACCTCAAATCGTTTGTGAGCGTTAGGCCCAAAGTACACAAACTTCCAGACGATAAGATGACGAGATTTGAAAAACAGGCTCTCTTTCGAAAACTTGAAACAGACTTCCATCTTTGTCTTTAAAGCTTCGGCGGATGATGTGAAGCATGTTGGCTGAAAAAAAAAAAAAAAAGCGGTAAACGTATTCTTCCTCTCCCTCCTTCCTTCCGCACACCACCCGCCTCTGTCTATCCTTATTTTTCCCCGTTATAGCCTCCGGGGCTAACCCTCACCTCGCCTCCTTAAAAAAAAAAAAACATTTTTCCCCCTGCTCTTTCCCTTCAGGCTATAGATTAGCCTGTCTGAAGCTACGCAGAGAGGGAGGGATGGCGGATGGCGGATGGCGCGAGAAAGAGAGAGAGAGAGAGGGAGGTGTCAGAAGTAAAGCTGCCTCTCATTCACACCTCCCTCTCTCTCTCTCTCCCTCCATCCCTCCAGGACAGAGAGTGTGAAAGCAGGAGGAGGAGGAGAAGCAGGCGGAGGTCAGGGAGGACAGCAGGATGGAGGGAGAGCGGGGAGAGCGGGGATGGATAGAGAGATATATGAAGAACGTAGAAATATACGTAAAGGGGAAAAATATACCAAAAGTGGTACCCATATGGAACAAAAATACATTTCCCACCTATTAATGTTTAGAGATATCCTTCAAAAATGTATTTGGGCTTGTCGATGACATTCATTCAAAATATATCTTGACTGACTGAAATATATTTTGGATGTAACTGCAGAAAATGTATATTTCTAGTGTCCAAAATATATTCTCAATGCTGTTTTTAAATGTGTTTTTGTTCAACTCAAGCATATGTAAAATTGATTTTTTTTGCAGTATGCTTACTCTTCATTCACCTGCTCATAGGTTCCCATCAAAACTGCATATATTTAGATCCTTGCTGAACCAAATCTAACCATCTAAACCCTTTTGCTGATCATCATCAGGCCAACGACCATTATTATAAACAAAAAACCCTAAAAAAGTAAGTAATTAATATGTTATTTTTCTTGAAAAGCTCCTATTTTCTTGTAATTTACATCAGTCTCATTGTATTTACTAAAATATACACAGTGAATTTTCATCACATCTAAATATCAGCCTAAGCAGGAGGCTAAACACTATTTCACAACTAAAAACGCTGGTAGTTTAGGTGGTTTTCCCTCTACTACATGGAGGATGGAAAGATGTACAAACAGAAAAAAAGAGGGATGTGGTGAATGAGAGGATAGGGGGATATATGGCTAAAAGTGACCTAAACCGGAGGGCTAGCAGCGCTGATCGTTGGAACGGAGGAGGAGGAGGAGAAAACTAGCCTGAACTGGCCTGAAAGGGAGAGACGGAGAGCTGTGAATTCGGAGAGAGTAATATCGCCTGACACGCGAAGGAGGACAAGAAGGTGACGGGAGACGAGGGAGGTGAGGAAGAGGAAGCGGAGGAGGCGGGAGGAAGGGGAGGCGGGAAGACTGATTGCCCGTGACAAGCTGTTGCTGATATGATGGCGGCGGGAGGCGATGCGAGACGATGGAGATGACCCGCGGCCCGATTGGACGAAGAGAGGGGAGGAGAGGGGAGAGAAGAGAGAGAGAAAGTAGAAAAGTTAAAAACAGAAAGTAAAGACAGAATCAAAATGATTTGATAGATAGCAGGGAGATAAAAGACTCTAATGTCTCCATTATGG
Source organism: Centroberyx gerrardi (assembly GCF_048128805.1). Classification (NCBI taxonomy): domain Eukaryota; kingdom Metazoa; phylum Chordata; class Actinopteri; order Beryciformes; family Berycidae; genus Centroberyx; species Centroberyx gerrardi. The sequence goes on from NC_136019.1 coordinate 16,680,668, forward strand.
AAAAGTGGAGCGGTAATGGATACAAAGAACAGGGAGACAGAAAGAGAGAGTGAGAGAGAGACAGAGGGAGAGAGAGAGAGAGAGAGAACAAAAGCAGGAGAGCCAAATTGAACCGAGAGAGCCTCTGCGAATGTGATTTTGCAAATGCAAGCTATTTTTTTTTTTTTTAACATCATAATCAACAGGTCACAAATATCACAAAGGCCGGCAATTTCTGTTAAAACGGTGTACTATAACACCATAAATCCCCTTAAATCCATTAGAAACGTTACCGGGGGCAACAATTTTCATGAATCTTTCACCATTTTACTGAACAAAAGCGAACAAAGAGATCATCGCTGCTTTGTCCTTGAATTGAAAAAAATCCCCCCCCCCCCATCTTCCTTGTTCAACAATGAAAACACTGAAAATTACCTTGCACTTTGGGAAAAAAAAAAAAAAAAAAAAAAAAGATGCCACCAAATCGAGGTCGCAATAATCACAGGAAATCTGTGAAATCCTGGAGGCACTGATGAGAGAGAGAGAGAGAGAGAGAGAGAGAGAGAGTGATGTAGGAACGGCATGCCTCAAAATCTTTTCCCACCTCACTTTGGGAAGAGAGAGAGAGAGAGAGAGAGAGAGGGGAAACGAGAGCGAGAAAGAGAGAGAGCGCGCCGAGCAATTTGGGATGAGATGAGAGGAGAAAGAGAGAGAGAGAGAGAGAGGAGGGATGGGAGGAGAGGAGGGATGAGTAATTGAGACAATGATCAGCAGTGATGGGGGGGGGGGGGGGGGAGAGATTTGCGGAGCGCCAGAGGACAGGAGGAGAGGAAGGGCGTCGCTCCGCCACCCTCGCTCGACGGGAAGACAGGAGGGAGAGGCGGAGGAAGTGGAAAAACTTAATTAATGAAATAATACCGCAGTCAACCTCGATCAGACTGCACAGCGCCGAGCAGGCGGGGGGGCGGGGGGGCGGAGTGTGTATCTAGTCTGTGGAGAAGATCCTGGAGTGTGTGAGCGTCTCTCTCTCTCTCTCTCTTTCTCCCCGTTACACCAAGGTCAGTGTCGGGGGGGGGGGGGGGGCCGCGCTTCTCCTCCGCCTTCGTTATGTTATGTAAAATCACATCCCTACTTTTTTCAACTTCTTACCTTCTCTCTCCATTCCTCTCCCCCCATCCCTCCGTACAAGATGAACGGAGAAACAGGAATTTGTGTACATTCGTGTTTTGTTATGTTCAACTCATCCTTGAGTCTCGTTTGTCTTTTGCTGCTTTTTAAAGTCACATTTTGTTCCGTAATTTGACTTTCTTCAAAAATGAATCAGTTCCAGCCAGCGGGATGCAGCCATGGTGTCTTAGGAAGAGGCGACAGGGTTTTCAGGGGTGAATGCCTAAAAATACACCGCTGTCCCATGTTGAGACTCGCTGTGGAAGTTGTGTAGTTGCAGGTTTTATACGATGGGAGGAGCAGACGGGCGGGATTGTTAAAAAAATCTGTGATGGTGTTATTAGTTGGAATTGTTATGTAGGCCTCCTGGTATGCTTGAAGTAACCACTTAAAATGACGCATCCTTTTTCAGAGTGTACAAATGTGTGTGTGTGTGTGTGTGTGTGTGTGTGTGTAGCAGACTGTATACATAAACTGCATTGGCATCCCAAAGTTTGTTTCTACAGAATGTGAATCAGACATTAGCGGGTTAGACTGTATATACACAGTTATAAACAACATTTCACTGTGCATCTGTGTGTGTGTGTGTGTGTATGCTATACATACACTGTGTGGCAGCGGCCCTGCATCAGTCCAAGCTAGCCACCGCACACACACACACACACACACACAGACAGACACACACATGCCTTGAGCGCGAAGTGGGAACATCTTTTCCGATGACAGCTAGATTAAAGGGAGCCAAGACGGGAACGTGGCGCGGAGCGAAAGAGCAGATTAAACGACAAATGGAATAAATAAACAAGCAAACAAGGGCCGGGGAGGAACAAAGCTCGCTCTCGCCGCCGTACGAGCGCGGCGGCGCCCCCGCTCGCCTCTGGTGTGCGATGGCGTGTTCGCCGCGTCGCGTGTGTAAGGTTAACGAACGCAGTATCACATATGCAAATGGAACGTGAAAGACAGAAACGCAAGTGGGTGTTTTGTTTTGCCCCCGGCACCCTGGTGCATGCTTAGGCTGGAGTGGTTTGAATGTGTGTGTGTGTGTGTGTGTATTCGTGTCAGTGTGTGAGTACGAAGTGTTCCCATCTGTGCAAATCAAGTTAAAACCAATGCATTGCTTCACAGTAGCTTTGCCTTTAAAATCCCCCTTTTAGTTCCACTTGTTTGGCTTTTGGACCACACTCTGCAAAAACAACCAAGGAACTAAGTTTGTCACTTGGGCTGACTCAGGGTGTGTGTGTGTGTGTGTGTGGGTGTGTGGGTGGGGCAGGGTGTGGGTGGGGGGGCACGATTTACAGTCGCCTTCCTGTTCAAATTTGTAGTCCTCACTCTCCAGAGGGTCTATGAGCTACGCCTGTGTCATCGAGATGATGAAGAGCATATAACTTGATCCCCTCTCCCTTGAGGGAAAGCTGAAGGATTCATTTGCTCTCACCTCCCTCTCCCTCCCTCCCTCCCTCCCTCCCACCCAACCCGGCTCCTAAAAAAAAAAAAAAAGAAAAAAAAAATCCTGGATCTAGCCCCCGAAATTTCCTGTAACTAAAAACGTCTTCATAAATCTCCTATGACGCTTTTATAACCTGGCTATGACGCATTAACGAAGCTATCGCGAGCCATTACCTCGCCGCAGCGGCTTGGGTGTGTGTGTGTGTGTGTGTCTGTGTGTGTGTGTGGGTTAACTTGTGTACCGAAACAGAACGGGCATTATTTTAGCTCCCCCTCCAAAAAACACAGCGGCCGAGTATTATTTTCACTTACATTCCACCTCTGAATACACAACGCACCATTACTTCCAACATAGCATGAGGTTTTCCAAACTTGTTTTTCTGCAAAGGGTGCAGGAGTTTTTTTTTTGTTTTTTTTTGTTTTTTTTCGTTCCATTGTTGCAGACAAAGGCGTATTGTTGACGGTGTTGTGGTAGCACTGGATCCACGTTGGGGCCGAGTACAAACAAGGACAAGACAGAAATGTCTGCGCTTTTGGCGCCTCTGTTGCACGCCGACATGCTGGTATGTGTGTGTGTTTAGGACGTAGGATGAGTGTGTGAGAGTTAATGCAGGAGTGGAAAGAGTATCACACTCAAGGATACTGTGGTTACTTTGCAGGTATTTTACTTAAGTAAAAGTAAAATGACTGGTGTAAAAATCTGGTTGAGTAAAAGTAAAAAGTAGCTCATTTGAAATGTACTTAAAGAATAAAAGTCTCTTAGTCTCTTTTTTTGCAGTGCTAAAAGGGCACGAGGACAGAGAATTCAAACTAATAATAATAAAAAAAAAAATTACAAAATAAAATAGATATGGTTAAGTTAAATTACTAACTAATGGCATCACAACTGGTCAAGTTACAACTACCATAAGTGCCTATGGAGAATCTAGAATATTTGCACCATGTAATGGATGCGATTTATAACATAGTTAAGTACAATTCTTCAGTCAAACCATACTTAAGTAAAAGTACAATTTCTAGCCATAAAAATTCTCAAAAAAAGTGAACAAAATAGCTACTTGATTACAGTAAAGAAGAATGAAGTCATTTGTTTTTTTTTTGTTTTTTTTTAGTAATTTGTTTTCCCTAATGGATGCAATTTAACATGTAGTGAAGTACTTCAGTCAAAACATACTTATGTAAAAGTAAAATTAATGTCAAGAAATACTCAGAAAAGTACTAAAAAGCCACTCCATTCCAATAACTAGTGTAACTGTAATCTGTTACTTCCATGCTTGAGTATATGAATGTGTGTGAGAGATAAAAGAGAGGCAGCGGGTCAAATTACTGCAGAACTGGACAGACTTATAGGTAGACAGTCATGGTCACAGGTTAAACTCACATGATGGGTCACACACACACACATACAGAGACTCACACGTATGGACTGACACACACACACCCGCGTGCAGTCGCAGAGAGGAATCTCACGCAAACACCCAATTTCACACATGCCTCCATAGAAGAGACACCATTACCTCAAAACCCAGACATCAACTCACACACACGCAACTCTCTCTCTCTCTCTCTCTCTCTCTCTCTCTCTCTCTCACACACACACACACACACACACACACACACACGATGCGACAGGGGGAAAATGATCTCAGTGTCTCTGCTTGCGTGCGGTTGATCTCTCCTCTGTGCTCGATGACATTTTAATTCTCTGCAGTTATTCGCTTTCCATCCATCCTATTCTATTACAATCATTCTGCCCTCCCCCCCCACCTCCCCCCGCCCCTTTTCCCTCATGGACTCTCCCTCTCTTCTACCCCTCCCTCCCTCCCTCCATCCCTCCCTCCATCTCTCCCTCCATCTCTTCGTCATTCAACGTCCCTGTGCTTTGGGGGTGGCCGACTCAGAATCACATCGTATTAACCTCCAACACCAAAAACACACACACACACAGTCACACACAAACTGGGCCACAGCAGCCGCCCCCCTCCCCGTCTCCATCGACCCCTGAGTTCAAAACAGGAGGACTAGAGTGAGGAATGCACCTGCGTTTGACACACACACACACACACACACTGCTGAGAGCCTGATTGCATGTGACAGATCCGCTGCTATTTTGTAGGTTAGTTCTGAGGCAGCGAATATAAATATTGTCGGAGGCCTGAACAATGCTGCTGCCTGCTGCTGTCACGTTTGTTGTTCGCCTCGGACTAAATCCAGATCTAGATTTATTACACAGCATTGTGTTTGGGCTATAGCAATAATCCAGTTGTGTATATTGTCATGTTCTACGCGTGTGTGTGTGTGTGCATCTGTACATGTGCTGCCCATGTTGCACGTGTCTGTCTGTGCGCTCTCGTATGTGTAGATGTTTCATATAGAGTATGTGTGTGTGTGTGTGTGTGTGTGTGTGAGAGTGAGAGAGCGAGCCTACAGTCGATAATCCGGTGTGATGCACTGGGGGTTAATCATGGCTGACCGCTGCAACATTAATACAGTATGGCCGATGTCTGTCCGCATCAACAAACAATCTACACACAACCTCCTAAAGCTGCTTATAGCCTCTATACTAGAGAGAGAGAGAGAGAGAGAGAGAGAGAGAGAGAGAGAGAGAGAGAAAGGAAGCAGTAGACAGAAAAGCAGAGTCTGATTTCGACTGATTTATTCGCACGTGAAAAAAAAAAATCACTCTCATAATTAAATGACGAGAAACAAAACAAGGCCGAGCGAAGGTGAGAGCCTTTATCATAAATTTGGGCCGGCGGATCCAAAAATAATACACGGCGAACGACATGCAAGACATGCATAATGGACCGAGAGAAAGACAGGCAGGCACAAAGCGAGGGAGCGAGGGATGTAAAAAGACGGCGAAAAAAAAAAGCAAAGAAGAAGAAAGAAAGGAAAGAGGGAGCCGGGCCATTAAAAAAGAAAAAGAGGCCTAGTGACTGGGCGGACGAGCCTTGTGTAACGTCAGTAAAGTGCTAGCCATGTAGGACAGTCACGACCAATGTTCCTAACAACTGGGTCAATGTTCCCATCCCGGGGCAGCGAGGGCATTCTGTGTGGTTTTGTGTGTGTGTGTGTGTGTGTGTGTGTGTGTGTGTGACAGAAAGAGAGCGACTACAACCCAATCCAACCGCCGACTTTACACGAAACCTACGAGAAAACTGCTATCCCTGCAATCCCTGTCAAGCGCGCTGCGGAGTGGACCTCCATGCATATTGAATGAATACTTGAATGGCTGCTTATCAATACTTAATGACTACTTATCAGCGAATCCCTGAATGACTTCTGCAGCACTGATTTTTTCCCCCTTAAACTGTAAACGCGAGCTCTCCGAAGGCAGGGAACGCAGCGTGCTTTGAAAGAGAAGCGGCTGAGCGGGTGGTGCGTTCGCGGTCGCGTTTTGGATGCTGGTATTTCGCAGCGCCGTTTGTCGGTTTCGCCGCAATCGCAAGGAACGAAGAGTGACACTTGAAGCTATCGGTGTGAATCTGGCTGTCTGCAGGCCCCGCTCTGTGTGTGTGTGTGTGTGTGTGTGTGTGTGTGTGTGTCTGTCTGTCGGTGTGTGTCCTTGTCTGCCGGTGTCTGGCGGCGTGTGTCCGTCTTAAGGTTCGTGTGTGTGTGTGTGTGTGTGTGTGTGTGTGTGGGTAGCCGTTCCCCATTATATCAGCCACTAGATTGGAGGCCTGGAGAAATGGGTCAGCGCCAGCCTCGTCGTTCCTCCATGTCTCTCTCTCTCTCTCTCTCTCTCTCTCCCCCGCTCTTTGCTCATGTTTTTTTTTTTTTTTCCCAGCCTCTCTTATTCCCAAGTCGCTCCCAGAATAAAACCGAAACACCTCCGGTTGTCCACTCCTCCCGCGGCTGCCTGGATCTGGGTTAAACCGGCGAAGTCCATCACTCACTCTCTCTCTTTCTCCCGTTCTCTCTCGCTCTGTCTCTCTCTTTTCTTTCCCCTTGTGTGTCTCTCCCCTGTCTGGCTCAGGGCCTGGCTCACGGTGACCGGAGCTAAGTGTTTCGTCAAGGTGGCCACACACACACACAGACACACACACACACACACAGACACACACACCTGTTGCAAAACCAGTGGAAGGGGGCGAGGGTGAGGGAGAGGCAGCACAGGTAACAGGATACCATGATGGTTACCTCATGACTAATAGGACTGGAGGGATCTCTCTCTCTCTGTCTGTCTGTCTCTCTCTCTCTCTCTCTCTCTCTCTCTCTCACACACACACACACACACACACACACACACACACACACACACACACATTAATGCCCCCATTAGCTCATCATTCGTCCTGTTGTCGTTTTTGGGCCAGTAAATCCCCCCCAATCCACCCACCCACCCCTCCGCACTTTATCCATGACATCCCATAGGCTATGCCACCCACACAAACTGATGTTCTCACACACGCGCAAACCCTCACACACACTTACACGATCGTTTCGTATGTACATGCACACACACGCACTCACTAAATCCAAGCTCGCAGTCTCACATTAGCCTGATTTACTGGTGCAATTACAGTCTGAATTCCAGCTCTGTGCAGAAAGAGGGAAAAACAGGAGAAAGATACACCTAACTCGCCGTTTCACGTCTCCCATCACTTTGTCATACTTTAATCTACGGGAGAAAAAAATAAAAAAGGAGCCTCTTTCGTCAATCACTCTCTCTTCTGCTCCTCCTGCGGTATCTCATGCCTTCCCTGTTCTCCCCAGCATCTTTCACTCCTTTCAATTATATAATGTTTCCAGCTTTCCCGCCGTCCCCTCTTTGTAGGGGCTTCCTCTCAGGCAGAACCTGGCTGTGACATTGTCTGTCCTTGCAGGATTACAGCGCCCGCGAAGACGCGGAGGAGGGCGACCCTCGCCGCATGCGTTCCGCTCCGCCGGAGGGTTCAAACCCCGCGACTAGAAAGCGACCCGCGAAACGCCGCGTGTGTCTGAAACCAAAACTTCCCTTTGGGACAGTGAGCTGTCTGATCTTCCTATTGTAAGTGACTTTGAGTCAACTTTGTAGCAACGCTGCTGATGGTGACTTTCAGACGATGCGGAGGTAATGCTGAAAAATTGGCAAAATAATGTTGAGAGAGTGGAGGCTAGGGTTCGACCTTTATTGGGTTTCGGAGGCCAATATAAATATTTATGGATTGAAGCTGCCAATTTTTTGTGCTGATATTCAATATCTTCAAATTTGACAATTTTAATGCCAAAAAAGTTCAAAAAATTTCAAAGTAGACTGGATGCTAAAACTCACTTAGGGCAATAATAATAACATATTCCTGTATACTTTTGTGGAATCTGATCAAAATATCAATCACAATGACAATCAATTCAGGCTAAGGGTTTCCATCAATCACACAATAAATATGTAATTAAACAAACTGCATCATATCCATCATATTGGAGACAACACTGATCCATTTTTTAATAAAAGGCCAAATCAATATATCAGTCCAACCACAGTTGAGACAGTATTGAAGCTCTATTTCGATAACATTGAGACCTCTTTGAAGAAATACTTGAAACATCACAGGTGAAGTAATAGTGAAACAAACCTCTTTGAAGGACATACGGTCAAACAATGTTGGGCCTATTTCTCGCTCTCAGGTTCGATATGTAGGTTACACGTCTTTTGGAGAAATGGAGAGCAGAGGAACAGGGGGGGAAAAGGGAAGGGGAGAAGTTGCTGGAGTGAAGGACGAGCGTCTGGTAAAACAGGAAGCAAGGAACGATGCAAAAAAAAAAGAGGGAAGTGGGTCAACGGTCTGAAGGGAGGAACGTGACAGCGATCTGTGACACGTAGCGAGAGAGAAAGAAAGTGAAAAGCGAAAGGGAAGATGGCGAGGGGGGAGAGAGAGGCGGGGTTTCTAAATTAAGAAAAAGGGAAGCGGAGGGGTGAAAAAGGAGGAGGAGGAAGAGAGAGCGAGGGTGAAAAAGAGAGAGAAAGAAGGGAAGAGGCAGAATCCATGGGAGGCAGGAGTTGTTGGAGGAAAGGGCCTCTTAAATGTCACTCCTTTCTGGGTGATATTAATGGCAAATGTCAAAGACTCAGAACTTATAACAAGTTTAGTTCTCCTAAATACACACATACACACACACACACACACACACACACACACACACACACACACAATGTTTTTCCCTTAAGAGGGTGACTTTTGGAAGGAGGCAGTGAGCGAGTGGGCCTGCAGAGCGGCAGAGGCGCTGTACATCTTAAAGACTGTAATTACACATAACTGTCAGTCTAATTAAGGCTTTTAATGAACTCTATGAGAGCTCAGAAAGAACAAAAACCACCAGCCACTGGGACCATGTCGGTGCACGTGCGTGTGTGTGTGTGTGTGTGATAGATGGGTCTCAAAGAGGCATGCGCACATACAAGCCAACACAATCACACTTTTGTGTGAGTGTGTGTGTGCATCTTTGAGACCCACCATGTAACACAGATGGACACACACACACGTGCATGTGTCCCCCATCTCCTAGTGAGCAACCCGCTCCACATACACACACTTCAATACCCCTCTCTCACCCTTTCTGATTGGTTCGTTCCTTGTCTTATACAGTACTTTGTAACTTTATTAAGAAATGTGCTATGCAAATCTAGTCATTTGTGTATTATTGTTATCATTATTATCCCCCTCTCTTATCAGCAGTAGTTGTAGTACTACTAGCAGTACTGTAGCAGTAGCACAAGTAGTGGTGGTAGTCATATTAGTATTAGTAGTAAATGTGGTAGTAATCGTAGTAGTAGTAGTAATAATAGCAGCAGTAGTAGTAGTAATAACAATAGTAATAGCAGTAGTAGTAGTAGTAGTAGTAGTAGTAGTAGCAGTAATAGTAGTGCTAATAATAATAGTAGTAGCAGCAGTAGTATTAGTAATAGTAATAGCAATATTAATGATAGCAGTAACAGTAGTAGTAGTAGTAGTTATAGTACTTATAATAATAATAGTAGTAGCAGTAGTACTGTATTAGTGATAGTAGTCATCTCCTCCTTTCTGTACTTCATACATCCTCTCTCTTTTCTTCACATAGATCAGACATTCTACATTTTTCAGCCCATGACCCAAGCTGGTTAAATTTAGTGTCACTGTGGGATACACTACTACTCCTTTCATGTCGGGGGACCACAAGAAGGACGCCTGCGGTCCATTCTGGGCCTCCAACCCACAGTTTAAGAAACACTAGAGACATAGAAAACACTCTGTCTTCTCTCTTTCTCATCTCTTCCCACTTGCCTTCTCCCGCTGCATGCCATTTTCTCAACCAACGACTATGTCATATGGACAACGGGCACACACACACACACACATACACACACACACACACACACACACACACACACACAGAAGCACTTTAAACCTGGCACAGTTTTAGTGTTTAAATGCACCAGCCAAGACTCGACTATAACACAATCCTGACTAGCATGGAGGTCTTGCTAATGGATCAACAGAGAAACAGTACAATGCAGGAGTGTGTGTGTATGTTTGCCTTAAATGTCCTTGAACCATGACTGTAATACTTGAGTACTGAATCATGCTTGGGTGAGTGTGTATGTGTGTGTGTGTGTGTGTGTGTGTGTGTGTGTGTGTGTGTGTTCTCTGTATGCATAGGCCTGCAGTATATGTGCCTGTGTGCTGGCATTTAGATGTTTTTTTCCTCATCTTTAACAGTACAACCCCGTCCTCTTCCTCACCACCCCCCACCATCACTCTTGTTTCCAAAAGAGGAAAGCGAGAGAAACGCACACACACACACACACACACACACACACACAGAACATGGGAGCCAGCCAGCCGAAATAATACATCTTGACATCTGTGCCTGCACACTGCTCGAGGGAGCGATCGGAGAGAGAGAGAGCAAGTGAGAGCAAAAGAGAGAGAGAGAGAGAGAGAGAGAGAGAGAGAGAGAGAGAGAGAGAGAGAGAGAGAGATTGAGAGAGAGAGAGAGGGCGGAGTGGAAAGAAGGAGAAGGGTGAGATATGAAGGGTAAAATGATGGACAGCAGAAGGCATAGGGCAATTATATGGGGGGATGTGTGTGTGTGTGTGTGTGTGTGTGTGTGTGCGTGTGTGTGTGCGTGTACACGTCTACATGTGTGAAACTGAGTGAGAGAGAGGAAGAGAGTGATGACAGATCTGTTTGTTTAGCTCCTCTGTGATTAAGGCAGCCTGCTAGAAGCTGTGTGCTTAGCTGTATGCCAGTCTGTCTCTATTTTACCCTGTGTGTGTGTGTATGTGTGTATGTGTGTGTGTGTGTGCGCCTGTCTATGCTTTTCAGAAACCTGGGTGTGTTTGTGCTCTGTATGCGTCAGTCTGTCTTAATTTCTGAAGTGTGTGCGCGTGTGTGTATATATGTGTGCGTGTGTGTGTGTGTCTTAAAGCGTGTTTGCCTGTCATGAGCCTGTCTTACTTTTGATGCATGTGAGTGTGTGTGTTTCTGCCTTGTCTGCATCTCCTCCCCGAATGTGTGTTTACCGTCTGATCTCCCGGTCTAGTTTGCTTAAGTGAAATCATCTACGGGTGTCTGGTGCAAGTGAGACTGGAAAAACCTGTGTGTGTGTGTGTGTGTGTGTGTGTGTGTGTGTGTGTGTGTGTGTGTGTGTTAGGTTGACTGAGGGACACGCTCATTAGTAAAATGTTTCTCTAGGTGCTGTCCTGAGGTTTGTTTGCATTCTTGTCTGTTTGACTTAGAGTTTATTTCATCTGCCAGCTTACATCTCTCTCTCTCTCTCTCTCCCTCTCTCTCTCTCTCCCTCTCCCAACTTAATTTTCAAGTTCAACAAGATTTATTGGCAAGATACGATCACTCTTATACTGCCAAAGCATAAGTACATAACGCCAAAATATGTAGAGGTAGATAAAAAAAAAACACGGGTATACCAGCTGTAAATGTGACTCATACTAAAAATACAGAAAACCATTACTATGTGATACTTTATTGACTTTACTGATTGATCCAATCTCACCGTCTAACCATCTATTTTCACAGATAAGTTGCTTTCCAACACTGAAAAACCAGTACTGAAGGACTGTGGACTTCCCATTCTGCTTTAAATAAGCGATACATTCAAAACCCAGGGAGGCCTATTGGTTAGAGACTGTCCCGTAACAGAAGGGTCACAGGTTTGATCCCTGCAGCAGCCTATGTGTGTCCACCAGCATCCATGTGTCCTGTCAAAGTGTCCTTACGCAAGACACTGGACCCACTGAACCCCTCCCTGCTCACTCACTGTAAGGAGAGGATCATCAGCGAAATGTGTAAATAATGATGTGATGCTTCACTGATTCCTATGAGGAAACTCTCTCTTCTCTTGCTGGTAGGGATTCAGTATCGTGCTCAAGGTCCTCTGGTTGAACATGGCCTCTCTCAACACTAGGAGACCCTGCTGCCCAATCGCAATCATGTTGCGTTCGGGTGCTGGTGGGACGGTTCGACATACGGGACTTCCAAGCCGGCTGCTCAACAGAACTGCATTCACATGCTATTTTGTCGGAAAATCAAACCCGGAAGACGAGTGATGAACAAACACGGACGTCTAGAAAAGGATGATGTGTATTTGAGTGCTTCTTGCTTGTAAAAAGCACTTGCTACAATGCTAGCAGTTTCTTCATGAGAACAATGAGGAGATAAAGCATGTCAGGTATGTGAGAAAGTAGGGTTTTTTTTGTTGATTTTCCCACCATGTTGAGGCGGTTAAAGGTTATCATTGTGTCATAACTCAGCTTTCTTCATTATCTGCCTTTGAATGTCATTCATGTGACATTTCCAAGCAGGAAAGCTGTTTTTTCCCATACATCCGATAGCATGTGAAAGCAGGGTGAACCATAACATAATACTTCCCTGTGTCTCTCTTTTCTCATCCCTCCTCCACTCGCTTTTTCCTCGCCGTCTAGAACTTGGTGCAGGAATGCGAGGGAGGAGAGAGAGAGCAGCTCAAAGAGACACAGAGAGTAATAAATGAACAATACAGAAAGAGAGAGAGAGAGAGAGAGAGAGAGAGCCAGCCGGAGACAGAGCGACAGACGCGGAGAGTGACAGAAATAGAGAATGAGACGGAGGCGCAGAGGAGGGAAAGTGAGAGTTTCCCACCTGGGTAAAACTTTTAACAGGGTCAAGTGTGAGGTCCCAGTGTAAAAACAACCCGGTCTAATTCATATTTTAAATGTGCCATTCACACGCAGCGCTGAACAGCACTTCTCTGAGTACAAACACACACAAATATATACACACACAGCTCCCACAGGATCACAGCCCACTGCTCTTACCTCCAAGGACTGCTAGCAGCTCTTTTAAAGGCCTGATGCTTAAACCAAGCGGAAAACACAAGAGCCACGCCAAAACATTGGAAACGGGAGACATTTCTCACTCTCAGATTGACTGACAAAGCCCGAGATAAAAAGAACTGATTCTCCGGTTTAAGGATTGATAGAAGAGTGGTGTACCTCTCATAATCCAACACTGCTCGCACTCGGGGAGCAAAAAGAGTGCACTTCAACTACAGTGTCTTCAATGAGGGGCGCTTAGCTAAAAATATCATTTCCACAGGAGCACTCGAGATAAAAAGGTAGCACAAATCCCACAAAAACAGGCAGAAACGTGTTCGCGTCTCGTATAACGCGTGAGCCCTAAATAAACTATGACTAATCTGTCACTTTGTGTCTTATATTTGAGGGTGGAGCGACCTTCTTCTGTCTGAGCGCTGCCATTACATCTTCGATTACTTAATCAGTAATCCGTTTAAAGCAGACTGCTCCAAGTGCCATAAATCTGTCCCGCTCATCTAATCTTCAATTCATCACGCATTTCCTAATCATACTCCAAAAATAACAAACCTGGAATTACTTACTCGTCGCTTTTTGTGCTGCGGCGAGGCAGGCCAAATGTAATCTATCAAAAGGTTTATGCTGTGTATATGAACCACTAAAGACTAGCAAACTACCCCGTTAGCCTTTTTATATTGTCAAAAAAAAAGAGAAAAATACAGGACTTTACTTTTAATTAAAGCTTCAGATAATGTGAAATGTAACAGCAATAATGTAATGGTGCTTAATGTAATAGCGCTTTCCTGGCCAGGTCAGCATTGTAAAACCAGATCCTAAATCTTCAAAAGGGACAAACCTGGATAAATAAAGGTTAAACCAATAAAACAAGCCGGCCCATTCTCCATTAAACCTCGTCTTTCCTCCCAGGCGGCCGGCTTCCAGAGGCCATGACAGTGGAACTGTTGCTAGAGATGAGGTAAGAAGCCACTGGCCCGTTTACCGCAACAGGGCCCTCTTCTCTCGCGGAGCCACCAAGAGAGCAGCCGAGCGAGGCTGGAGGTGCCAATGAATTAGTCCACTGTTTTCACTCATTATGCCAGACTGACTGCCTCACTTTTTCTCTGTCTTTATTTACACCCTTTTCTTCATCTCCGACTTCTCTGGCACCGCACACACACACACACAGCCAACAAAGACCCCGCTCATAATGAGGGCACAGGGGTGTGTGAGTGTGTGTGTTATTCTGTGTGCAATTAGTATGTGTGTGTGTGTGTGGAGGGAGGAGGATTATGGCAGTTCCAAAGCCATGAATAGGGGCCAGGCTGGGCCTTGGCCCTGGCTGAATTAATTACTCTAATTAGCTTCTTAATTGCATATATTAAACCAGTGGTTAGGCGCGCTGGAGCCACAGTTAGGGCCTGGATCTGGATCTGGAGCTGGTGTTGGGGGTGGGCATGGGCAGACAAAAGGGTATTACAGACACACACACACTCACACACACACACACAGAACCGACAAGCCAGCCCCACCCTCCCCCACCCACTCGAGGTGGGCTGAAGTGGAGAAACGAGACCAAGCGCTCCCCTCCATGGTGGGGCTATTCAATTATCCCACCCCCACCCCACCCTCGCCCCTCCTCATCAATATATAATCAGCGCATACAGCAGCAGCAGCAGATGTGTGGCACTAATATGGACTGTAAACCCCCCAAAGGGAGCAGAGAGGATTAATATTAGAACTACAGGGAGCAGTTGAAGCCGTCTTCATTCACTCTGGTGGAACTCTCCGCTGTATCGGTTACACGCGGCCCGGCGCAGCGCTCCCAGTGTCATTCAAGAAGCCAAGCCCCGGCCCGCACTGATTTGCGCCCCGATCCGCCCTCTGGCCCCCCGTCTGTGGCCCCCGCCGCCACGTCACATAGACTTACACGGACGATGACAACATCAGGGCCATTAGTTCCACCCCCGTTACCCTGCCCGGCTTTTTTGGCTCTCGCGTTTTTGTGCATTCTCAACGATTATCAAAAACTTGGCTCGCCGATGCGGACAACATGCATCAAATTAAGCTTTTTGGCTTGGGTTGACCCTGGAGGAAAAGAAGCCAGGGAGAGAGAGAGAGAGAGAGAGCGAGAAACAGATCCTCTAGCCAATGAGAAAAAGGGGGGAAAGGATGGAGGGATTTGGGGCAGGACGGTGGGAGGCGGAGGGGGTAAAACTGCCGAAAATGCCTTGTTGTATTTGTGAAATGCACCCAAAGTATCTCGCAACAATGTTGATTAGTTGAGAACAAGTAAACAGCCAGTCCGCTAATGACTCTATCTTCAATAAACAAGTGGAACACGCACGCGCGCACACACACACACACACACACACACACACACACACAGAATAGCGCACACACACAGACACACTCAGTGATAATGATGTTCTTTGTGCAGTTTTTGGGGGTAATTAGGGCTGCTTAAACGCTGGTTAAAAAGGATTTGTGGCTGATTGTTTGTCCTCGGGTCTTTGAGCCGCGGGCCCTCCTGTTCAGCCAGAGTGTCAACGCCTGTCTTCTTCTACTATCTTCTACCATCTTCTTCTACTCCTTTCCTCCTCGCAGCCCGCAAACATCCCTCTTTCACCAGCCCCGGCCCACTCCATCCCTTCCTCCGCTTCCCTTTCTCCCTCTTGCTCCAATTATCCTAGCATGTCTGTTTCCCTATAATTTACCCTTTCTCTCTCTCTTCCTCCTCCTCCTCCTCTTCCTCTCTCTCTCTCTCTTCCTCTGGTGAACAGCTGCCGGCTCCAATCCTTCTCCAACACTATAATCTCTCTCCTCACACATGGCAAAGATCACGCCTGTCTACTTACAGACAAGCTTTCCCCAAAAACAACACCAGCGCTGGCTTTCTGAGTGATGATTTATAAATGAGTGTAGTTTACACACAGGGTCTGTCCACTTTTCACACACTTTCCACACACACACACCATTGCTGTGTGTGTGTGTGCGCAGCTACGCGTCTGTCCGTGTGAATGTGTTCATTATGTTGATCAGGGGTCATGTTTGCGTGAACCTAGACACTAAATCAAAGCTATATTAGCAGGCTAATGCATTCTACCCATGGCAGAGGTCAGCCGAGAGGTGCGCTCGTTTTAAACTCCCCCATGTCTGATTGCCGGGAAACACATCTTTCTGCAAAAGGTTCCTCGGCAGAAGGCAGTGGCACAATGACGCCTTTGTCTGTCAAGCTGCGATGGGGAGCGAGAAAAGTTTATGTGTGTGTGTGTGTGTGTGTGTGTGTGTATGTGTGTGTGTGTGTGTGTGTGAGACAGAGAGACAGTGTAGGAAGGTTAAATGAATCATACAATGTTAACCAGGCCCAATCCAATTAGGGAGGGATTCTTCTTGTCTGACCTTTAACAGGAGAGACGCATTCACACTCACTCACGCAATCACCCCACCCCCCACCATCAAACACACACACACACACACACACACACACACACACACACACACACACACACACACACACACACACACAGCCTTCACAAAATCCCACACAAACACACAAACATGGCACTCACGCAAGTGCACACAAACACCCACAAATGCACCCCCTGCCCTCACACACACACACACTCACACACTCAAACACAACATCACACACTCACTCATGCAAGCACACACAAACACACACACACACACACACACAGAGCCAATCTCACAGACAGTAGCACGGCTCTGGCTGCTGACCTAAATCGGCCAGGCGATCTGTCACTTTCTCTTACTCACACTCAGCACACATCTTTTTTTCATCTTTTTCCCTCTTCCTCTCCCTTTCTTTCTCTCCCTCCCTCTCTCTTTTCTTGCCAAAATATCCCTCGCTCTCTCCCAGTGTCACTTTACATCAGCTCATCCCCGTCCCCATCTTCTCTCCTATTTCTCTTTAACAGAAATGCCTTGGCCTCTCTCATAGCAAAAAGCAATATTGGTGTCAGCATATGTTGCATGTTGACAGTGGCTTTGCAGTGATGTGCACAAGAAAAAAATCTCTATATATTAACTGAAACTGTATGTCAGATGCATCTCTGCCTTGATCAATTTAAACACTTATTTTGTCAATTGGCCTGGTATTAAGGTTGTAAATGCATGTATGCGTGTGTGTGTGTGTGTGTGTATTTGTGTTGTTAAAGTACAGTAGAATTATATGATACCTTTAATATCTAATATATCCTTCTGATTGAATGTGCAGAGTTGTTGAATGTATATATGTAGTGATATGCATTTTCTACTTTCTAGCATCTATCTATAGAGGTGCAGGTAAACTTTATTATCCATAGAGGAGAAATGTGTTTGATCATATGCATTAAACAACATCCACATGAAAAATATACATATATATACAATAGTATAAGACAACAATATCATAAAATACACAGGTTAGTTAGGCTGTTCTGGACCTGTTCTTGTATTATGTGCCAGCATTAAAGGTGTTGATATATGATATAAGACCAATGCCTGCACATTTACTATACTAGATCAATAAAGTGTCTCTGATTCTAATTCTGAACTGCATCAATATGAATATGATATTAGTCCTCCATCCAATAATCCACTTCAGTGGTTCTGGAAGCGGGGGTCCGTCAGGGGGTCTCTGGCAAAATGAGGAACAGTTTCATTCCACTGTAATTGAATTTACTTGCAGTTGGAGAATGTATAAGAACGACTGTTGTAAGCATAGGTTTCACTCTCACTGCTATTCTCTGCTCATGTACAGCTGTACAACTCAATACTGAATCAACAACAACTCAAATCTTCCCATATGGGTCCCTGGGACAAACTCAAATGGGGGCTGGTGGCGTAAAGTGTGTCTATTTGGGGGTGCGTGACATGAAAACACTCAAGAACGCCTGATAGAGTTCACACTGCTTCCCTCCTCCTTCACCCCCCCACTCCTCCCATCCCTCTTCCCTCTCTCCTTGCCTCGTATTTACTCCTATCTGCTCCCCGTTGACTGTGGTTGCCTCAGCGCCTGGCGGGAGACTCGAATCGCAGGGCTTAAACTTCCTCAAATATTCAGCAGATATAGATTTCTCCGAGTCCCTGGCTCCCCCACCTCTTCGACCCGGCTCCTCCCCATCTATCCCTCCCTACATCCCTCCATCCCTTCCCCACCCCTTGCTCACTGCAGTCACAAACAAACTTGTGCGTGCGCACACACACACACACACACACGCAGCCACGCACGTACGCACACGGGGAATCATAAACTAACGCAGAGTGGCGGAGGAGTGCAGCTCATTTAGGCTGCAGTGCAGCGTTTCCTTCCGCTTCCTCTCCTCCATTGTCTTTTCTCCCTCTCTCTCTCTCTCTCGCCCTCTGTTTCGCTGTCTTTCCACGTCTCTCTCTCTCTCTTCATGTCTGAATTTCTCACTTTCTCCTCCCTCTGTCCTCCCTCCCTTCCTCCCATCTGGATTCTGTGCTGAATTCTGTGTCGTTTATTTCAGCTTAACCCTGCTAAATAAACCAGTGACTACCTCTGCATTATTGAACACTTCGACACTGCTGTCTGCACGCACTGCGCTGGCACCGCGCTGTCCGACAATTAGACCACACACACACACACACACACACGCCCCCCCACACACATCCAGACACAACCACACACACACACAGGAGACCCAACAAGTTGCACACAGAGACACAAACACACAAAACAGGCAAAAACCAACCAACCAACAAAGACCGAAAGGGTTACACACAGATGCAAGAACATATATACACACACACACACATACACACACACGCATACACAGAGACCAGAATAAAGACAGAGACAAAAAACGCAGAGGAAAAGAGACAGATGGATAGAGGAGAAAGACAAACAGAGGGAGAGAGAGAGAGCGAGGCACAATGCAGAGAAAAACAATAGTGAGTCAAAGAGAGAGAAAATAAAGTTTGCAGAGAGGAGATGCGAGATGCCGTGGTATGCAAATGACTACCATACTCAGGCAGGCTCTTTGCAAACACACCCATATGCACAAACACACCATTAACTTTCTCCAAAACTCATAAACTTATCCCCAAAACACACACACACGCGCGCACGCACACACACACGCCCAAACACGCACAAACACAGAGAGTTACTTCTCTGCGTGTAAAGGCTCCAGTCAGCTCTTCTATTATTCATATTAGTGGGGGTTGTTTATCTCTGCCATTGTGCAACGGCAGCACCAGGCTCTCCGCAAAGCCCCGGGGGCCCTACTCCCTAAACACACCACTGGGAGCCATTCATACACACTCACACACAGACACACACACACACACACACAGACAGTTGCACACATGCACAATTTAAGCCAACACAAATGGTCATAGATGGACACACACACAACGCCATACCTGCAGATATCTGCACCACACACACACACACACACACACTAACCCAAGTGACATCATACCATCTGTCTCAGTATGCAGCAACAACAACACTGCAATCCCACTGCTACTGCCCCTTATACCACCACACAACAGACCAAACTCTGAGTGTGTGTGTGTGTGTGTGTGTGTGTAGGTGTGTGTGTGAAGCTTGAGCTATTTTGAGACCGTGTGTGTGTGTGTGTGTGTGTGTGTGTGTGTACAACCACAAGGCTGCTTGTACGCCAATACGTGTGTGAGTGCATATATTTGTGAGAATGCCCCTGTGTATGGCTATGTGAGCATGCATATGTTAGTGCGTGCACCAAGGAAGAGTGCTGATTGAGTGTGTGTGTATGTGTGTGTGTGTGTGTGTGTGTGTGTGTGAGAACGAGAGCGATCACTCACATATGTGGAGAAATGAGATCATATATATGTTGCCTGTAAGCATGTGTGAGCCTGCAATCATTCACTGGTGCGTGTGCCAGTTGGGATCATGTCTGTGTTCTCTGTGTTCAAACATGTATGTGAGCGTGTGTGTCTGCATTCATTCATTTGTGTGTGTGCATGTGTGTGTGTGTGCGTGTGTGCCATTCCCCTGACAGCAGCAGCGGTGATTGAAAGTGACCGCAGTGTTTCAGTGTCACCCGGTAGACGAGAAGCCGTGTCTGTGTGTCAACTGACACTCACATCCCATTCACATCAACCACACACATCATGACAAACTGACCCCTCTCTCTCTCTCTCTCTCTCTCTCTCTCTCTCTTTCCTATGTCATCTTTCATCCTCCCCCTATTCCTCTTTCTCCATCTTTCTCCATTTTCCTCCTCCCTCTCTGTCTCATCCTCTCTCTGTCCCACCAGCCTTCACTTCCATCACTCAATCTCCGAGGGAAAAAGACATCAGCTTGACTGCCTAGCCAGCCTCGGGTCAAACGGGATTCACAAATACTTTTAATGATTTGTTTCGGCCCACTTTAGCACCAGATGGGCGGTGCTTACCACACGGGACGCTACACTGAGCCCCGGAAAGATCAGACGATTACAGGAAAGTATGTGAAAATCAAGAGTATACGTTTCAGTGATTAGACAATTTACTGGATGCTATCTGAATTGTCCCAGAGCAGTAAACCCCACCCGTCCGACACTCCACGCAGCTTAAAACAAACATGAATTATTTGCAAAACCTCCTCTCTTTCATGCCTCTGTCTCTCAGACATTTGTCAAACTGGTTCAGAAGTTTGGAGATACTGAGCGTTCTAGTTTTCATATGCCATCTGGCAAATCTCATGTATACGTCTTCTCAATTTGCATTTTACACCCACTTAAATAAACATATAAAAAAGTCTATGTCCTGGCACATGTGAGGACCCATCTGCAGAGCTACACTATATAAATAACTCACTTTTATCTTGGATATCAGAGGCTCTACATATTTTCCCACTGATCCCTTGCCCTCCCTTCTCCTGTAATTGTCTGCAACTTTGTTTAACAAGTTATTGATGCGTGGTGAGTGAATATGAAAATATGACGCAGACTGCCCCTTCAACTGTGGATCAATAGGAACCATCTGATCTTTGAGGGTCTGCTTGACCTAACCAGCTGACACCGGATCAGTTTTAATGAAGCAGTCAGCCCTTCTTTTCTTCTTGTGTGTAAGCCTTCCGCTAAGCTGCCAGACTGAATCCAGATCAGCTGCATGGGAGATGGTTTCATCCCGCAGCTCTCGCTATAAAGACTCACGTCATCAAGACCGCACTCTGATTGTGTGTGTATGTGTGTGTGTGTGTGAGGGGTGTGTGTTACACAAGGCCCTGGCGCCTGCTTTCAAAGGATTCATTAAAAGCAGTGAAAGGCTTGATCTGCGGTTCGGGTTGATGTACTGTGCCTGTAGATTTGAATGGTGAAAAGAAAAATAGGGAGAGAAACTAGAGTGGAGAGACAGAGAGGGAGAGGGAGAGAGAGAGAGAGAGAGAGAGAGAGAGAGAGGGAGAGAGAGAGAGAGAGAGAGAGAGAGAGAGAGTAAAAAGGTCGGAGAATGTGAGAAATATAAGAAGGTTTACATAAACTTTTGACCTCTTGCAGTGAATGAAAACAATAATCAATGAGTAGAACTAATCAATTTCCTCTCCCTCTCCCTCTGTATATCGCTCTCCCCCGGGGTTCGGAAGTGAAGGATTACATATAATGAGATTCAAGTAATCTGATTACAAAACAGTGGTAGCTATAATTCATTAGTTACTGTAAAAACACAGTAATCACATTGGAAACGTTTTTAAAAAATAAATTACGTTTTTGGATTACTTGATAGATTAACTTGTCTGATGGGATAAAAAACACATTTAGACTCCAAGACACAAACATTATATTATATATTATATTACTTTGTCTTGAAATTATGAATGATACTGCTTGTAGATGAGGATAACACAAATTTAAAGAAATTGTTCTTTAGCAGCATTTTCTATGGATTCTCTCTCTTTCTTTCTTTCTTTCTCTCTCTCTCTCTCTCTCTCTCTCTCTCCCTCTCTCTGTGTCCTATCAGTGTGTGCTTGGTCCACAGTGAATGAATTAAATCATGCTAAGCTATAGGTTAATTAGAAAAAGATTTCCCCGAGGCAAACGCTTGTGCATACATCGGTGGCCTCACACACACACACACACATGCACGTAACATGGCCAAACGTACACACATTCACACACACTCTCTCACACACACACACACACTGCTCAACATGCACGCTATCCTCCCTATAGAGCCGGTTAGCACGCGCAGGCTGGATATGTTGCTCCAAATGAACAGTAAGATTAAGAGTTATTAATTATCACACAGCCTCATTAAGTACACAGAAGCGCTGCTGAGAGACGGAGGACAATTCTTCATTAACTGCATGTCTTCCTGGGCTCAGTGTGCATTATCGGCATGCTATCCGCTGAAGGTATCAATAAGTTATCAGCCCCAAGCGCTCCCTACAATCAGCTACTCCGCTGTCTCTTCACCTCGCCAAGTCTCCCTCTTCAAATGTGTGTGTGTGTGTGTGTGTGTGCGTGCGTGACCTTGTGCTGCAGCCCCTCATTGATCGGGCTGGAGCTGTCAATCGATCAGTCTGGTCTGTGTGAGGAGATAAAGGTGTTTCTATCTGTGGACACTCCGGTTGCCAGGTGGGACTGGAGAACGGCGATGCCCAAAATAGAGCCTGTGGGGCCAAAATCTGGCCCTCTGCTGAACTCTTTTCGGCCCTCCAGAGTGTTCAGAGAGTGGGGACATATTCTGTTTGCTCTATTGCGATGCTATTTTAGACTGATGTTAAAATAACTTGCTGATTGCTTGTCATATTAACAAAATACCATGGTGATGCCTGCTATGTTACATTTCTAAATTGTCAATGTGCAGTAGCATGTTTTTTACCTATAGGCAATTACTCATGTTATGTTTTGGCCTAAAGAACTTTTGGCCTCTGTGCTGTAAACACTATGAACTGTGTCTAAGAAATAATTAACAGCTAGATCTGGCAACCCCCAAATTTTCTTACGGATATTTATAACTCAAAGTTCTGTGGTGGAGAGCAACACTTGGATAGACCGCTTCGGTCTATGCAAACTAGCGCGCTCGCATGCAAATACACTGAATGAACAAAATATCATGGACACTTTTCATGAAGGGCACTGATGGAGTGAATCCAGGTAAAAGCCATTGTCCCTCATTGATTCCCATTATTAAATCTCTACCAATCACAAAGGAGGAGATGTACAGTAGATAAAGAGAAGCAGAGGAGTTAGAGAAGGATTGTGAAGCTTTGAGACAACTGAGATGTGGATTGTGCAAAAGTGGCTGCAACTCAATATGAGGAAGATGCACCAATATAACTGAAAGATCTTGGCATTTCACAGAGAGATGTTGTATGTTTTCCACTGATAAATATCCACCATAACACACAGCACATTTGAAGCAAACACTGGCGTATTGGCATTATTTCACATTTATACTCTTAACACTGACCAAAAATAGAGAATAACTCAATATATGAGTGTATTTACATGCTGATAAATTGAATTTATGTGAGCTAACAGTTGATTTTAGCTATCAGGTGATCTTTAATGTAGCCCGCTGATCTCAGTTACACATTTGAAAGAGCTGTTCAGGCTCTGTTGTTCAGCATCTGTCATTCACGTAATCAGCAGCAGGTATCGGATAGCATTAATTTTCCTCCCTAGTTATCAGCATCAAACCCTAAAATTCCTGTATTCATTGGGCCCTGAGGTGCACACACACACACACACACACACACACACACACACACACACATATACTGTACATGGTGGCTTACTGAGCTAAGCCACCTCGCCATATCTAATCTGAGAGAAATACTTGTATGCTGATAATGTTGCAGGGCGCAGGCGAAATATGCCCCGCGCCCCACCCCTCTCTCCACAAACACGCCGGGTACGAGGAGCGATAGGGAAAAACCAAGCGCACCTGAAACCGGCGAACAAATATAGAACACAAAAAAGGCATGAGGGACCGAGTTCGCTTCACAGACTTCGAGAGATCTTCTATTCCCTTTGTCTCTCTCTCGCTATCTCTCTGTCTCTCGCTCTCTCTATCTCCATCTCTCTGTCTTTCCATTCACTCCCCCACTTCCTCCTCCTGGCTCTGCTCGTTCCATTGTTTTTTTTTCTTCTTTTTTTTCCCCCCACAGATGAAAAGAAGTGAAAAGAGCATTTGCACACCTGAGTGAATAAAGCTTGCAGGTGCGTGGGAGGAGAGCTGTGGGAATCAAACAGGGTCTCTCTCTCTCTCTCTCTCTCTCTCTATGTTGCTCTCTCTCTCACTCCTGGGGTGTTTTTACAGTGCCGGTGTTTGTATTGGAAGCTCGTGGGTGTGTGTATGCATGCAGGCGAGCGTGTGTGTGTTTTGCGTGTACGAAAAGTGTGCATTATCCCAATTGTGCGTGTGAGTGTCGAAGGCTCTCGGCTCCCTGGCTGTATTTAAAAACAACCCCCAGGTTTCGGCTGACACGACCTTTACTTCCAGATTGTTCCGTGCGATACCGACGCTTGGCCCGGTTCGCCTTGATGACCTCATCAGGTCTTCACACAACCTAACTCCAAACAAACCTCCTGAATAAACCAAAACAAACTGTGCTTTGCCATTCGCGGTCACTGCAAGGCTGGCAGTAACAATAAACAGGCCCGGGGCCAGCTGAGCTGCCAGGCAGGACAGAGACACAGCAGTGATAGACACACACACACACACACACACACACACACACACTTACACAATGACACCGAAACACACATGCAATCACACTTCACTGAACACTAAATCCCACACAAAATGGACAAAGGAAGGGACACACTGCAAAAAATGAAAAGTAAAAGTAATTTTATCTTGTATCCTGACATATAAAGCTTATTTTTAGTCAAATTATGTCACTGCACTGGCAGATCAGTTGGCTAGTTTCAATAAATGTGACTATTTTTCAACTGAAACGAGGCACATGGTCTGAAATTAGTGAAATCATCTAACCGTGCAGTAAGATAATTTGCCTGTAAGTATCCTGCAGTAAGGTCGATGAGTCAGGACACAAAAAAAAAAAAAAAGACTTACCAAGCTTAGGATTTTTTGCAGTGCACACAAGTCGCATATGTGCCCGCGCACCGGATCACACACAATCCTCAAACCTAATTACCCTAAACACACACACACGCCCAATCATCGCCATCATCACCGAAATAAACAAACACACTCAGCCACAATCAGAAATCAACCATGCAATCATAACAACCCCCCATCCTCCCTACGCTCACCACAATAAAGCTCTCTCTCTCACACACATACACACACACAGACACACGCGCACTCGACTCACCGATGATGTAGTAGTCGTGCATGCTCTTGAACTCGTGGCCCCAGAGGTTGGGCGAGAACTCCTGGAACTTGATGGTGAAGCGGCGTTCGCGGGTGGGCTCGTCGCAGGTCAGCACGATGTTGGGCGCGCCCATGACCTCGCAGCGGTCCGCCTGCTCCCGCGACGACACCAGGTACAGCTTGTAGAACTCGTACTCCGGCGTGGACCTGGCGCTGTCCTGCGGCGGGCAGATCAGGTCCAGCCGGTCCCCGATCTGAGGGTACAGGACATAGCCCTTGTCGTCCCGGAACCTGGAGGTACGGAGAGGTGGAGGGAGAAGGAGGGGGGAAGAAAGAAAGAGGAGAGAAGGAAGGAAGGAAGGAAGGGAGGGAGGTTGGAGGGAAGTAATGAAAGTCATGAAAAGTCATGAAAAAAGAGGAAAGAAACGGAGAAAGAAAGGAGGCAAGGAAGGAATGAAGGAAAGAAGGAAAGATGGAAGGGAGGAAGGAAGGAAGGGAGGAAGGAAGGAAAAACAAAGGAAGGAAGAGAGGAAGTAAGGAAGGAAGGAAGTAAGGGAGTAAACAAAAGGAGTAATGAAAAGGAAAGAGAAAAAGTGGAAAGAAAAGGAAAGAAAGGAAGAGAGGAAGGAAAGAAGGAAGGAAGGAAGGAAGGAAGGAAGGAATCCAGGCAGAGGATGGAGGGAGTCGGGGGAGGGAGAGAAGGCAGAGAGTCATTAGTTAGTGTCATTTGCTTCCTACAGCGGCCATATAAACCAGTTCAGAGCCACCTGTAGTTCCTGCTGTAGGAGCCAACAGATGGTTCCTTTACCTCTCTTGTCCTCTCTTACTTCTCTCTCTCTCTTTTCTCTCCTTCACAGGAACAGGTGCTTTTACAGAGGAACTGCTGCTCGCTCAACTGTACAAATAGATTTCACCAGACAAGCTCACGCACTCCCCTGTCGACCCCAGTGATGTGGTGCTAAATCAAAAAGGCAGGGAAACTATGACCTCCGGTTGATGATCATCATAAGGCAAACCACCGCCAGTGTGTAAACAAAAATTGATTAAATTCACAGAAAAGCAATAATTTATGCTTTTCCTGCTTAAAACACCCTATCCTCATACGACTTCCATCAGTTTGATACTACTTACTATGATGTGTACTATGAATTCATGCCATGAAGATTTGTGTCAGCCTCAAAAAGTGGGTAAACTCTATTCTGAAAATAAAAAGGTTGGCAAACTGAGGTAAACTAGACATAAGTGTATCAGGTTCACACATTCTCATATGCTCAAGTGCATAAACAACCTACATTGTATAGTAGCAGAATAGAACAGAATAGAATATGTTAAGAGATATATTTCAAAACATACAAAAATGTATTTGTACATGCAGATGACATTCAGTCGAAATATATTCTGAGTGACTAAAATCTAGTTTAGGAGCTTGAAGCAGTGCATTGGAAGTTAAAGTATTTCCAATATTCACAATATATTTCAAATGAATGTCACGTACTAATGTATAAATACATCGTTTTGGTCATTTTTGTATATTTTGTAACTCTAAACATATTCTGAAGTGGTTTGACAAAATATAGGGCCGGGGTTTTATTAAAAATTGGATATCTGTCACATCGTCCACCTCAGATGTGATGGATGATGCACTGTGTTTGATTACATATTTATTGTATACTTGATCAATGCTACACTGGGGGAAAAACAGAATTCTTGTAGTTTTGGGAATATTTTTGGCATGAAAATGCGCAAAAGATATCAAATATCAACACAAAATATTGGCTATAAGCAGAATCCAAAAAATATTGGTATCGGCCTTAAAAACCCATATCAGTCAAACCCTAGTTAGAAGTATAAGTGAAATGTATTTTATGCAGTATGGAGGGTCTGTAATTACAAGATGTAATGCTCGGCTCACTGTGGCTGCACAGCAACGCTTTTAAAGGTCTTCTCAGAGCGCAGAGCGTGAAACATGGCGGCCAGGGAGACATAAAGTCACCAAATGACTCAGACACTCAGTCATTCCCCTCACAGCACAGGGCCATCTCCAGCTGACAAGGCTAAATGCTATCAGTTAGCGAGTTAAGCTAGCTCAACGCACCTGAGGCCTACGATGACTTTAACGATCCGTGCTAGCATGCTTGGCTAACAGCAGAAAAAACAGAAAACAGTCTATGCGCGCTCACGGTGACCTTATCTCAAGTGCAGGGTTAAAATAAATGTCAGTACTGATAGAGGGAAGGAAACTGCTAACGGTAGCATTCACCTGACACGGATGGGGAGATTTGTTATGGGTTTTCTGTAGCGTTAGCATACTGCCAGCATGTTAAATGGCGCTCCAACTCAGAAAGCGAGGGGAAGAGAAGCCCACTTTCTGTAACCTCAGACCCTAATGTTGAGTTTCAGTGAAAGATAATGACATATATTTCTGTTTCCAACAAAACCATGAAAAGACAAACGCATTATTTTTTTGTTGTAAAAAATGACATGATTCAGGGTCACAAACCATGCAAGGAATTATGATGTAGCTACAGTTGGAATCTCAAAAAGACACAACAATAGCTACCAAGCTAGCATTAGCACCAAGTAACATTTTGCAAGATGTTGTCTAATTTTGAAAATGCCAGAATTGCTGTGAAACTTTCTAGCTTTAACAAAACTCCTCAAAAATAGATTCTAGGTCTATATACATAAAATACAGCATATGCTTTACATCACAGTATGCAAGTTTAGCTGCTAGCCAGTTAGCATTTTAGTGGTTTAAGACAACCAGATTTTACTGGGCCACACATTTGTTTCTCAAAAGCAACAAGGAACAGTTATGAGGCCAGGAAAAGTTATGAGAGCTTCATTTGGAAAAGATAGGTGAATTTTAACATTGGTGTAAATGGGGAGTCTCTGCTTCTTTTTCTGCTCGCGTCCTTCCCCTCAGTGTAGGCTATATCTATCTTTTAGGACTGCGAGGGAACGGCGTGCGCCCGTGGTAAATTGAGATGTAAGCTTTATCTGTTGGCGTGTTTGGCTGGCGGCGAACACCGGGGGGAAACGGAGACTGGAGCACGTCGAATGAATGGCGGAGGAGTTTTAACCGAGGCGGGCCCAGAGGCCTGCTGGGAAGCCGCTGTTCCACTTCTCATTACCGAGGTCACCCGGGGTTATCACCGAATACTTAGACTGGAGAGGAAGGCACTCAGCCTCACTCAACACACACACACACACACACGCTTCACCTTTCTCTCAGTCCCAGACAGGCAAGCGCATGCACTCGCACCATTTATAGAATATGAATTGTAAACATTGGTGGGGGTTGCTGAGGCTTCTCCAGCGAAGCCTAAACAGAAAGAGCTATACACACACACACACACACACGCAGGCCCATACAAATACCTTCCTGCTGACACAAAAGGTTTGCCCAAACATATCCACCCACATCCAAACACACGGGTTTAGCTTTCCCTAAACATGCACCCTGAGACACACCGACACACACGCACCGGCAAACACATGCACACACACTCAAAAAAAACAAACACCTTTTGCTTCCTGCATGACGCATTTTTTGAGTGGTATCTGACAGCAGCCTGAGTCACAGTCGACCTGCACTGCAGAATGGCAGAGCAAACAGAGAGAGAGAGAGAGACTGAGTGTGTGTGTGTGTGTGTGTGTGTGTGTGTGTGTGTGTGTGTGTGTGGAAGGAATACGTTTTGGAAAAATGCCACTGGGCAGGTGCAGTGGTCGACACAGAGAGAAAAGAGGGGGAAAATCGGCAGCGCGAGGGAGGGAGGGAGCGGGGAAAAGGCAGAAAATATTGAACATGTCAGGCAAGGTATGTAGCAACAACAAAGAAATACAGCGAACAAGCTCAAGGAAAACAGACAGAGAGAGAGAAAGAGAGAGAGACAAAGGGAGAACACTCGGCAGAAAGAAAAGACCTCCAAACATAACGTGCAATAGCAAGGGGAAAAAGACAAAGACCGACAGAGAGACGGGGAGGAGAGAAAGAGCCGAGATTAACAAAGAGAAAGGAAGGAAGGAAGGGAGAAAGATTATAGAAACTAATAGTGAATTCCAACACAAACAGCGTTCCCGGGACAGAATTCAATTTTCTGATAGGCCCCATGTTCACAGTGTCAGATCTGCCACGTTAACCCAAGTTAACCTAGCGTGTGTGTGTGTGTGTGTGTGTGTGTGTGTGTGTGTGTGTGAATGAGTGTGTGTGTGTGTGTGCGCTGTAAACAGGGGCAGGTAAGAGGGAGCTCGTCCCAATCTAATCGTATGGTTGAGCAGGAAAAATAGTGTGCATTTATCTCAAAATTCACATTCTCCCCCCTGCTGCCTGTGTGTCAACAAACCTGGACTGCATTCAAACGGCCAGCCGTTACTGCACACACGCACGCACGCACGCACACACACACACACACACACAGCTTTGTCTGTAACTTGGTGTGTAACAGTCTACCTAAAGATTCTGTCCCGATAAAAATTGCAGGACAATTTGTGAGCCTATAGCGGACGCCGTAAAACCCGGAGATGCTATGATGCTATGAAACTGCACTTCCAAGGAGGAGGAGGAGAAGTGGAGCGGAGGGGGGGGGGTGGAGGATGGAGAGAGGAGGAGGAAAAAAGTGAAGTGAGGTGAACTCATAAACAACTTTATGGAGTTCGTCTGCGACCGCGTCTAAATAAATCATCCCATTCAGACGTACACAGCCCAGAGCGACATTACGTTCTCTCTTTACTCTGTCTTTCTTTCTTTCTGGCCACATCGCTCTCTCGCTCTCTCCGCGCGTCGGCCCGTCTCTATCTCTCTCTCTCTCTTTTTTCTCTCTCCCTCGTCTCATTTGCTGTCCTCTCTCTCTCTCTCTCCCTCTCTCTCTCTCTCTCCCCTCTTTCTCGGCCGTTAACAATAGTGCCATTCATGTGGCCACACTTTGAAACATGGCGTTCGGGGGGGGCTCGGAGGGGGCCAGAGGTGACGCCGAGAGAAGGGGGGAGGAGATAGAGGGGGAGGGGAGAGGAGAGGAGAGAGGGAGGGGGGGAAGCTTTCCTCTCTCCTTTCTTCTCCCCAAGCCCTTTTATGAGGGCAGAAACATCATTTTCTCAACCCGAGCGTCGCCCCGCCGCGACCCCGGGGCCGAGCTGAGAAGACTCAAGTGTCAGTCTCCCTGACCCCCCAGCCCCCCCTCCATCCGACCCCTTACACCTCCTCCTTCTGCTTCTCACCCTCCACTCCTCCACCTCCCCCTCTACCTCCCCTCCTCTCCCTCTCTTTCAGCTCAATTCATTTACTTTATTGGCATGGCTGTTTTATCAGGAACATTATTATTGCCAAAGCAGTATACAAAATGTTCACTTTAAAAGCCAACGCACAACAGTTTATCCATTCAAACCACAGTGGGATGGGTATTTTTTTGGTTTGAAAACATGTACTGCATAATAGTACATAATCATCAATATCCATAATAACACATAACAACTCCAAATGTAGTTATGTAGTTATGCAAACCATTCAAAAGCCAGTAAGGGCATATTGGGCATTGGCATAACAACTGTGAGTGTTCTCTCTCTCTCTGTCTCTCTCTCTCTGTCTCACTCTCACTCTCTCTCTCTCTCCCCCTCTGTGTGTGTCATCCATCTGTGTGTTGTCTACCTGGTTTGGGCGGCGCATTGGACGGCCCAAACATTTCCCAGATTCCACAGCGGCAACCCGAGCCGTGTCCAGACCAAAGCCGGGCACACAGGTGCAGCCGGCGGGGAGACAAGGGAGGGTGTGTGTGTGTGTATGTATATGTGTGTGTGTGTGTGTGTGTGAACATGAGAATATGAAAGGGGGAAAGGGGGGTTGCGGGAAGGAGGGCAGACGAGTGCCGAGGCTCTGAAAGCATTGATTCCATGAGAGAGAAAAACCCGAAACGAGAAGCACATACCGAGTAACAACTATGGAGAGAATGAAGATGGCAGAGAGAGACGGACAGAGAGAGAGAGAGAGAGAGAGAGAGAGAGCGAGAGAGAGACCTCAAAATGAAAAAGTTTAGAGGCACCAAAAAACCCCCAAAACTAGACAACAGCAGAAGGACAAAGACGGACCCAGAGGGCAGAGAGATAGCGAGCGAAACAAAATGTGGCAAAATAAATACCAATGCAAAAAATAGAGCGAGAAGGACAGAGGAGAATAAAAGAGAGAGAGAGAGAGAGAGCGAGAGAAGGACAGCGAGGCTTGGGATAGAGGGAGCGCGCGAAATAAACCGAAACGAAAAACCAGCGGAGAGGATTTACTTCAAACTCCTCCTCAACTTTGACCCCCTCCATCCTCGGTGGGGGTTTTGTCCTTGAGCTAACCACAACCTGGTGCTGAGAGAGAGAGAGAGAGAGAGAGAGAGAGAGAGAGAGAGAGACAGCGAAGGACCGATCTATTAGGGAATAATAAACGAGCGCGGTATTCGGTTCTGCGGTGGGGAGATTTATGGCGGGGGCCGCGCATAAAGCTGTCTGCACTAATCTCATGGTATACACACCGTAATCACACACGCAGGGGCCCTGAGTGGTCCCCCCCCCCCACACACACTTTTAATGTACACACACTGTCAGACGCACCGCGGGGGGAACACACGCGCACCGAAGAATAACACACCGGGATAGACACTCTATAGGGCAAGCGCACACACACACACACTTACACACACACACACACCCACAGAGCGGCAACACCTGCAGGCCATCTAGTAGCTGTCTCAAGTAAATCCGGTGGGTCTCATTTGCGAGAGCGGTGCTTTCCAGAGAACGCCACACTGTGCTTGCACACACACACACACACACACACACACACACACACACACACAGAAAAATGTCCATCCTAACATGTCATTTAGGCTTGTATTCAGCCAATGGGGTGAGATAATTCCACCTGTTTCCAATGCAATTTCACTTAAGGCAAATCCACTAGTATCAAGAAAATGACACTTGATTCATGAAAAAAAAGTCAATTTGCACTGTAAAAAAAGTGAAATTATCTCACCCCATTTGCAGATTTTTTCCACTTATTTTAAGAAAAATATGATTTTAAGACCCAATGGATTGGATAACTTGGTAAAATGGGGATTTTTTTCAGTGCACACACACACAGCAGAGGGACTGCAAGCAGCTATCACTTTCCACTGTTCTGCTGGAGCAATCGGTACATAGTGCCAACCGGATCCATAATATAAAACATACGGGCACGTAAAAACATAAGAAAACAAATTCACCTCATGCACAGTCTGTCTCGGACGCGGTATCTGTCTTCTCACTCCTCACCCCGCGTCTTTTCCGCTGTTAGCTTTACAATAAAACATTCAGAAACGTTTCGATATTATTCATGCGCCGGGCTTTTATCCTGACACGGGTTCTGTAATCAAAAGAGGATTTCTGCTTTTGCTTGTGTGAAGTACATTTGCGGGTTTGAACCTGTATCTGAAAAACGCCTGTTAAGAGTCTGCAGCTGCATCAGAGCGCCGGGTCAGCGGTGTTAAAACATCAATAAGTTAGTTCTTTCATCGATTGGAGAACAGCAAAAGTGGGAAACCTGCAGAAGAGTTTACATTTATTTTTAATCATAGAACTTTACATAAGTCTCTGTTTATGATCTACTATGTAAAACCCCATATATTTCTTTTACTCAAGTTAAAGAAATTATCTACATACGTAGCTAATTCCTGTATTGTAGCCTACAATCTGTCTTTGACACTCATCTGAACCGCCGCCAAGTCGTCTTAAACCTCTTCTGCTGTAATTAATAACCAATGATCATAATTCAGTTTGTTTGAAAGTCATATTCTTCGGTGCGTCTGGCAGGACTTTTTGCATGCAGACACTGTGTAAGCTGCGGCTTCCATCAGCGCACAAGAGCAGACGGTTTTAAAATATCCATAATCATTATTACTGTCTTCATTAAAGAACCATATACCCTGGAGAAGCGCTGTAGAAGTGGTCTTTGACTGTGTATATAGAGCCAGAAAGAGATGGAGAGACATTTTGGAAGAGAGAGAGAAAGAGAGAGAGAGACAGAGAGAGGGCTATAATGTAAATTGATGAGAGTTTGAGTCTCTCTAGAAGGCATGGCCCAGATACCTCCCCACATTTTTTATTATGGATGAAACACCGAAATGGATGTGAGATCGACGAGGGGCATGAGAGAGAGAGAGAGAGAGAGAGAGAGAGAGAGAGAGAGAGGAGAGGGAGAGTGAAAGGGAAAGTTACTTGGGCTTTCCATCCAAGTATGTTGTTTTTTTGCGAATTATGATCTTTTTTCTAGTCGGAAAAGATGAATGAAAACGGCAAACTTTGATTTAAAAAAAAAAGACGTCCTCTATATCGCAAAAGAAGCTTTTAGGCTATGAAGCAGAATTTGTTTTGTCGATAAAATGAAATTGCGGGATAAATAGTAATGGGATATGCATTTGCCGAATAAATAATGATGTAGGCTCGGCATAATGGGCCTGACAAATGGTTCGATCTCATTGCACAACAGCTGAAAAGTGGTTTTGGACGTTTTTGAAATGTTGTCTAAAATGTCTGCCCACCGCGACCTCCCGGTAATGTCAAACACGCCGGCTCTCCCAGCTACAAAGCCCCTTTTGTGGTTCTAAGGCCATTAGTTAATGCATTAGAATATTGCCAAGTGCATTTCTAATGAAAGCATGAAATATGTCCAACGTCAGCTGACACTAAAGAACAATAACACATTACCTAATAATTCATGAAAGACTCTTTCCAGTTTTCTGGCGGATGCGTTGGAGTTTTTTTTTTTTTTACATTTAATGGCTTCCACCCAGCTGATGGAAACACACCTAATTCGCATTTTATTGCTTTTGGACATTTCAAAAGTTTGCGTAAAATGCCACTTGACACTGTTGGATGGAGAGAGAGAGAGAGAGAGAGAGAGAGAGAGATGTAGGCAGCCATGAAGAAAGAGCGGTGCGAACACGGAGAGAGGAGCACAAGGTTGTTGTAAAGTCAGCGAGCGCTGGAAAGCCCTCAGGAATGTTGGTGGTGAGAAACGACAACGGCGGTAATAGTTTCCATATGGCGAGAGAGAGGGAGAGAGAGAGAGGGAGAGTGAGAGAAAGAGAGAGAGGAAAAGAGGTGAGGCAGAGAAAGGTAGAGTGACAAAGGGATTGATGAGGAGAGAGGGAGAGAGAGAGGAAGAGAGAGAGGTGGCAGTCAGCAGGTAGGGATGCACAGCCTTGTTTGAATAGTTAGTCGGCGTCATGGGACTTTGAAGGTAACTGTGTCCTTGTCATCACACACACACACACGCACACACACACACACACCTTCCTCCTGTCCGGAGGCGGTCCAGAATGCCGCAGCGTCGGTGTCACATCCAGTACATATCACACCCGCCGTAACCACGGAGACGCGGGATGCAGGCGCGCTGGATGTCTTGGCATTTGCAAAGAGCACGTATGCAGGCACACACACACACACACACACACACCCTCCATCTTCCTCGTTGCTGCGCTCCCCGCTGTGTTCAATACATTCCATACAATACAATGCAGCCGACAAGCATATCACATCAGGCTGAAACTCGTAGCCGCACGCTACATTCATAAAGAGAAACTGGAACTAACGAGCCAACTATGGGAAAAATACTTTCTCTCCCTTTGAACAAAGCCGAACAACGCAGCCATATTCAGGTCAACAGAAACTTTTCCTCCACCACACTCTCCCTCTCTCTCCCTCTCTCTCTCTCATTTGCATCCTAGTTTTTCTTTTTTCGTGTTGTTTTTTTTCTTCATGTTTCTGCTCCCTGCTTCTGCAGCTCATAACTCGTGTTCGCGGCTTTCTTTTGACTTCTCCAAACATCGCTGGGAGTTTGTTCTAGAAACTGCTCCGCATTCAATCTCCCCCTTTCACCGAACTTCCCCTTTTGCTCCGCTCCTCACTCCTCCGTCTCTCTCTCCACACCTCTTCCCTTTCTTCTTCCCATCCTCCTTCCCCCTTTTGTCAACTTCTGCCTCACTTGTTCGCGGCTTTTCTCCAATTTTAGCCAATTCAAAAGGCGCTTTACTGGCACGAAACATAAAAGTACTTATTGCCAAAGCAAAAACAAAACAACCAGATTCAATTAGCAGCCATGGGAATGTGACAGTAAACAACAAATGGCTCAATAATTACATGTTAATGAATCCCTAAATCAACAATCAAAGGACATATGACTTTTTTTTCCACTGTTAATGCCCTATCTGAAATTGTGCTAATACATATTTTGGGGCATTTGCACTTTTTTCCTTCTGGACTATACAGTAATTTTTCATTAGTTTCAGCTAATGCCGGCCATATTTCATGCTTTCATCTGAAGCCGAAAATGAGGAAACGCACTTGGCAATATTGTAATGCAGTAACTAAACAGCCATACAACCACAATGGAGAGATTTCAGAGCGTCCAAACTGTTGCGCAATGAAACTGAGCCATTTGTCTGGCGGCTCATGCCAAGCCTGCATCATTATTGTTTAACTTGAGGAAGATAAGTTTCTCCTCCTCCTTCCAGTTCGCTCTCCGTCTCTCTACCTTTGTTCTCTCTCCCTCTCTGCCCTCGCTCCCGAAGCCTCTAAAACCGCCATTCGTTCATCCTCCTCTTCCTTTATCTCGCTCTTTTCCTCCCCCCCCCACATCCCTCTTTCTCCCTCCCCCACTCTCCCTCTACGTTTTCAGCATGTACTCTGGATGATTTGCAGCGGTCTGGATTGGTCCCATTAAGGTGGTCTAGTGGAGGTGTGTGGTGATGGAGCACCACGGGTCCTGACAGCTGTGTGTGTGTGTGTGTGTGTGCGTGCGTGTGAGAGACAGAGCAAGAGATGGAGAGCCCCCCCCCCCCCCCCAGTTCACAAAAGCACACACCCACACATACTCCTCAACAGAGGCTGAAGGAGACCCTTGAGACACACACACATACACACACACGCTATAGCCCTCCCAATAACTCCCAGTGAGGTCTTTAGTGGCTAAATATATAGGTTGCGATGACACACACACACACGCACGCACACGCACACACACACACACACACACACACACACACAGGGATAGTGCCAGCTGGTGTTTATGCCTGGTGTGTGAAGAGTCTTTGAGGTTCAACTCATTCACTCCAACTACCTCACTAATTTAATTAGGTCACCCAGGACTCTGGAGGAATGAAGGATATAATGCATGCAGTGGCTCCCTCATTCTCTGGGCTTCACACACACACACACACACACACACTGAGAAACCGAGAACCACCCAATAGCCGTCCCTCAGGGAGTGAAGGAGAGAGGTGAGACGCTGACCTGCCAGTGTGGGTCACCTACATTTCCCTGTGTGTGTGTGTGTGTGTGTGTGTATGTGCGTGTCTGTGTGTTTGAGTGCATCCACATGCGTTCATGCATGTAGGCGTTCTCCCAAGGGCCCCCCTCCTCACCTGTGACCCGCGAGGGGCAGTTGTGTGTGTGTGTGTGTGTGTGTGTGTGTGTGTGTGTGTGTGGAGGCTCAACTTTGCTCTGGAAAGGCCAGAGAGCGCGGGGAGGCTGAAACTTTAGCTAAAGGCGACTCGACTTAAGCTCCGCCGGGGCTGTGGTGTCAGCGGAGCGGTGTAATCCATAGGGGGCCCCTAGGGGCCGCAGAGTATGCGAGTATGCTCCTGGGATGTGTTTTTTACCAGGAGTGTGAGTGTATGTGAGAGTGTGTGCACACGTTTGAGTTTTAGACTTTTGGAGTGAAGATCCTCACTTCTTCATGCTTCTAGTTGAAGGTGAGGACTTGGGTTGAGGGTAAAGGTTAGAGTTCGGGTTAGGTTTACATTAGTTAGGGAATCGTCAATGGAAGGTCCTCGTAAGGATAGAAGTGCAAGGATGTGTGTTTGGTGTGTGTATCAATCCCAACAGGGGCCTAGTGTATCTGCTGCAGCGCTTAATCCACCGTCCTAAATGGGAACCTGGCTTCCATTCGGTTTCCCCACAGGCTCCGCGCAGCGCTACCCGACTCCCAGACTCTCAGCGACTCCCGACTCCGGTGGAACGCATCTTGAAGCGATTTGGGGGCTCAAACCCTCTCGCTTTCTACCCTCCCTTTTTTTTTTCTCTCTCTCTCTCCCTCCACCCTCTCCCTCCCCCTTCTTGGCTGGCTGAGGAAAGGTTTAAGGGCTTAGGGGAAAGCGCTGGAGCGGCGGTCCCGGCTCGACCCAGAGGTTGCGGAGCCCTGCGGTAAAATCAACAGTTTCTACCCCCCCCCCCCCCCCCCCCCGTTGCAAGAAGAGGAGAGAGGAGAGGAGAGGAGAGGAGAGGAGAAATCAAGGGAGGGAGGAAAGGAGGAAGAGGAACGTCCGCGAAAAAGTAGGACAGGCAAGGTCTAGGGCTAGCTGATGGCTGCCTCAATTGCAAACAGACACACACACACACGCCATCACATGCATGTGCGTATATACACACACACACACACACAAACACACGCTGAAAGAGAAAGCCTCCCAGCCCTCAAAAATCCTATTCAGTCCTGTCAGGATATTGAAGTGTGTCATGCCAATATTTCAGTGCTGATAGCTTTGCCAGAATGTGTGTGTGTGTGAGTGTGTGTGTGCCCGGCATGTGGGTGTGTGCTTGAGCACGTCCGCGCGTGTGCGTGTGTGCACCTCGCCACTTCTCTCCCACTTTATTTTCTAAAGAGCTGTCTTTTTCAAAAACAGGGGGCCCGGGTATTTTCAAGGGGCCTGTCTAATTCATGCAGGTGAAGTGTTTTAAAGTTCCATTCCCGTTTACCTGCGGGGCCCGGAGAACACACAACAGAGGTGTTGAAATAACACTTCCTCCCTCCCTCTCCCTCTCTCCCCGCCCCCCCCCCCCCCCATCTATCCACTTTTATCACGACTTCTATCCTTTTTGTCCTTCACTTTCTTCCTGTCCCTCTTTACCTGCCTATTCTCACCGCGCTCCTTCTCTTTCTTCCCGTCTTTCTCTTTCCCCCCTCTCATCCGCCGGCTCGTTCTCTCTCCATCGCTCCTCCACTCTCTTTTCCCCCTCGCCCATCCCTCTCTCTCTCTCTCTCTCTCTCCCTCTCTCATAGTGTTTGAAGCAGAGTGTTTGTCTCTAGGGCTGGGTGATTGACAGCTGAGAGAGAGCCAGGCAGCTCTCTGGTGACAGATAAGGACTTTGGCTCTATTACTCACTGGGCCCCACACACACACACACACACTGTGGGCACACATGCGCACACCCACCCACACACACACACACGGATTCACTTACTCGCACACACAAACACACACTCCGGGTCCCATGCTGCTCCAACCGTTCGGCGGGGAGCAGACAGACCTATTTGCATTAGGAAGCAGCGTGTAAAATAAATAAAGAATCGGATGAATCAAGGAATAAATAGACAGGAGGCACGGTTGGGGATGAGTATGACTGATTTGCAGTGTGCGTGTGTGTGTGTGTGTGTATCTGTGTGTGCAACCTCCAGGTTCCCAAGTGGGGGAGAGCGGCAGTGCAGCAAAGAAACACCCTGCACACCCTGTTGAACACACACAAACACAAACACACACACACACAAGCGCAAACACACACGTTGAAATATACATGAAAAGATTCTACAAAGCCCAAATCATTATGGTAATGAAAAATGAAAGGGTCTAAAAATATTGTTTTATTCCTCCGTTTGTTCAGGGGGGAAAGTCCAAGGGGAGCACTCACTGACAATGAGAGAGGGAGGGAGAAAGACAGAGAGAGGGAGAGAGAGAAATATTTTTTCCTATCTACTTTCCCAAGAATCTCTCCGTTTACAGCCACACCAAATCTCTGGATTGCAACGTTCCCCTTCCCTCTCCTCAAAGAGAGAAATTGGACTGATTGCGAATAGTTCAAACTGGGTGAATGTTTATGTGCTTGCCAACAAACTCAGTGACTTGTTGATTGACAGCTGAGAGAGAGGGAGAGAGAGAGAGAGAAAGAGAGGGAGAGACGCAGCAGGCGCTACCGCAGAAACGAACAGGAAAAACAAAAAAAAAACAGGAAAAGTGAGCAAACGCAGAATTACAGAAAAAAAAGGAGAGTTTGGCACTTATGCAAGTTCGTGCAAGAGTGAAAAATAGGCTGAAAAAAAGGGAAAAAAAGAGGGGAAAACGACAAAACAGAGGTGCAGAGCGGGAGAGAGAGAGAGAGAGAGAGAAGTAGCGCGACAGAGTGAAGGAGGGAGCGATGGAGGGATGAAAGAGTGAGAAAACGTCCTGCTGAGTTACGCCAGGTGTCTGCATCAGGGCGTCTGTATCAGAGAGAGAGAGAGAAAATGGAGAGAGAGAGAGAAATGGAGATGAGTGGGGAATAATTAGGCCGACCCCCGGCAGAGGAGAGTGGCAGGTGAATGGAGGAAGAGAGGGAGAGAGAAAGAGAGAGAGAAGCAAAAAGAGGAGAAAGATGGATGGATGGAGGCGAGATAAAGAAGGGAGGGGTTGAAAGCGAGGACACGGTGTCATAGCAAGAAAAAAGACGGAAAGAAAGGATAAGGCATGACTAAAGAGATGGCAGGCTCAGCATGAGAGAGAAAGAGAGAGAGAGAGAGAGAGAGAGAGAGAAGAAAGGAGAGGAGGGCAGGCCGGAGGACAGAGGTTTAAAGTGAGAGGAGAGACAGGGAGACAAGGACGGAAAAAAAAGGGAGGAGTGAGAGAGAGAGGAGGAGGAGGAGGAGGCGACAGAGATAGACGGAGGGCATGAAAATGGCCTTTGTCATCCTTCTTCCAACACACAGCCTGGAGACAAAGGGAGCGGGAGAGCGGAGGGGAAAGAAAAAAATAAAAAAAAGGAGAACTGCTTTTTCCAGCATCTCTTAGATGACAATAGCTATTTGTCTCCTCGTCAGAAAAGAGAGGAGAGAGGAAAAGAGAAAGTAGAGAACACAACGTTCCTCATGTCTCTTCGTCCTCTTTCACTCCTCATCTCCTTCCTCCTCCATCTCCCCTTTTCACCCCCCCCCCCCACACACACACACTCTCCATCCCCTAGTGTTCAAGACACAAGAACCCTTATACAGCCTTATACAGATTCACTGTTTCTCTCTCTCTCTCTCTCTCTCTCTCTATGCATGCGATGGATCTAGATAGCTCTAATGGAAGCTGAGTGTATGGGGTGCAGGCACCGCCCCTCCTCTCCCCCCCTCCCCACCCCTAGGAGAGGTTAGGGGTGAAGGGTCACTCCAGTGCTGATGGTGCATCCAGCCAGACAAAGCAGATTAACACACACACACACACACACACACACAGAGCGAGCGAGCAGCGGTATGTCACCCCTCTCACCCCTCCCAGCTTGCTCCCAAGCCTCCGCCCTCATTGGGTAGGACAGTATCATATGTTGCCGTTTCCACCAATGGGAGGTCAAGGCCCCCATTGTTGCGGGCGGGTCAGCGGTCAAACCGCCTCTCGCCACGAGGCGGTGATGTCACCGCCGAGTTAGTATTCATTGCGAACAAATCGCAGATGAGCGCCGGGTGTCATCGGGTGCTGCGGCGAACAGCGGTTTGATTCTTGACACATTTGCCGTTGGTTTCGAACCCCCAACCCTGCCAGTGTTGCTCCCTGAGCCACAGGATCTCAATTCAGCCTCTAAACTCAATAAGAATCACAGGAATGTTATCTGTGTTTTGCTGTGAATTAATTCCATTTACTCATTTAGTCTAACCACGTTCTGCCAGATAAGATTATAAAGTTGCTTAATTTGGACACTCGGTTTATGTTATCAGTTTAAATACTGTCATACTTTATTTATCCCCGTAGGGAAATTGTGTTATCGCGCTCCCACCCCCCTCCTCCTCTGCAGGGAGGTCAAAGGTCAGGGTCAGTTACAGAGCAGCACCCTGGAGCAGGTAGGGATTCAGTGTATAGGGTCTGCAGTTGAAGGACAAGCTCTCTAACCAATAGGCCAGCCTGCTGCACCCAAATTAAAATACAGTAAATTATATTTTAAATTGACATGATGGGTTGTGGTCGATTTTCAATTTTGCACAATTCAAAAAGTGAATTCATTCTCAATAATGTCTTTGTAGGTTGGATATAAGAACATTTTTATGGCAAATGTTGCCAGTTCTTCTGACTTTTGAAGAAAAACTCAATGTCCCTAATTGAAAGTGTATTCACCCCAGGAATGCGACTTACAACAGATCAGTTCTTCATGTCCCCGACTCCACTGTTGAGACTCAGTGTGTGAGGTCTTTCTTCTGATCTGGCATCAGTGGGCAGCACTGACAGTGTGTTTAGAAGTGTTAAATGCCCCCCTGACCTGCTGCAGTCTGTTATTAGGCCTACTGACTGCCAGGCCCGCTAACTCACACTGGCACAAACGCCCACGCCTGGCAACACACACACACACACACACACACAAATGGGTACAGGCCAGATACACAAACTCACATGTGCAAGCACTTATAAACACATACAAACATCTCGCATTCACACACACGCGCACACACACACACCCGACGGGCATTCAGCAGAGGGTAAATAGCCAGTGATCCTCCTCCTCCTTCCGCCTTATCAGTGAGTCGCGTTCCGCCTTAGCCGCGCATACTGTACAGTCATTAATCATGATTCTCATTAATTATCTATGCGCCCGGCTGGCTAATTAACACATCAGCTCAAGCAGAACTAATGCTGCGTGCGAGTTCACCTCCCACTCACCCCCCACTCCCACATACACCCACCCCACACCCACCACAAACCAACTTCGAACCCTCTTCTCCCAAACTTCTAGCCAGTTGCGAGGCGGAAAAGGACTTAACACTGAATAAACTGAAAATTCCTACGATTTCGCCGTCCTCAAACGCCCCAACACATCCAGAAGGCTTCATATATTTAGGGTAAATTTAAGAGAAAACCCCTCAGATACTCTTACGCTGTTAGATCTCATCAATTTATGATGTTCACAGTTTCTGTGTGTTGGAATTTACTTTTTTGGTGATGAAGCTGCATCGGCTGCTTCTACTTCAGCGATTTCCTATGTTTCCCAGAATGCCTTCCAACAAGTATCTAACACCATCTGATATGCATCTGCCCCTTCGCACTTTACGCGAGCTCCTGTCGCCCTCGCACCCCTGAGCGTCAGCGGCGTATATTCATCCTACTCGGCAAATAAACCCGTGATTTCTGACGTCGCCGAGGCAACGGTTTCCTCGTCTGGGGTGCCGGAAAAGGTCACAAAGTGTGCGAGATAAGGAAGCGGCGAGGAGAGAGGGAGAGTGACGGCGAGTAAATAACGCGGCGGTGCGCAGCAGCTGGAGCCACTGAACCGGATGGAATGGGAAGGTCTGCTGGGAGCCTTTACTCAGTGGGGAAGTGCAGGCTTTAACCACCCCACACTAAGCGCCAGAAGGGCCTGCTTTTAATTTAGTCCGGCTTTTTTTTCCTTCCCCCTGACCATTTTTTAAGGCATTTCTGCTTGGTTAGACCGTATATGGAAAGTAGCGACGGGACAAATGGGACGGATTCAAGCCTACGCCATTCAGAATACAGGATAGGTGCCGTCGCCCACCGGGAGTACCAAGCGGTTTACGCGCAAGTCCGGCTTCCACAGTGTTTACTTCCATTTCCCATGAGGCCGCGGGGCAGAGGGAGAAGCGCGCCTGAGGGTAAAATGGGAGGGTAATTCACACTCAGA
Organism: Centroberyx gerrardi; assembly: GCF_048128805.1. Classification (NCBI taxonomy): domain Eukaryota; kingdom Metazoa; phylum Chordata; class Actinopteri; order Beryciformes; family Berycidae; genus Centroberyx; species Centroberyx gerrardi. The sequence continues at coordinate 16,723,455 of NC_136019.1, forward strand.
CTGGGAATTATAATGTTTCCACGCATGAAGCCGCTGAATAATTTACAATGTTCAATGGCTTAACATTACTCATCATGTGGATACGCATGCACGTACACACACACACACACACTGACACACACATGTCCGGAACCGCCCAGGCTGTGGCGCGGATTTAGTCATCCCCCCTCGCCTCACCAATCTCTCACTGGTGCATCACTAAATACAGCCCCCCTCGCCTCATTCTTTCTGACAGGCTGCGCGCCATATAATTACGTCCCCCCTGAAACCAGGGCAGTAATCTCGCACACTTGTCTGGCCATTATTATGGAGGCTGTGGCTTTTCTCTGCCCCCGCCCTGCCTCCCCTCCCCTCAACCTCTCCTCCTGCACTTGTTCTCTCCGATTTCTCTATCTCCACTTCTCTCTCTCTCTGTCTCTCTCTATGGGCCAAAAAGCCTGAATGAGAGAGAGAGAGAGAGAGAGAGAGGGAGAGAGAGAGCGAAAGAGGTGCTCTGACGTTAACGAGATTGCTCGTTAAGAAAGGAGGGAGGGAAGAGCAGGAGCGAGGAAGGGAGGTGGAAAATGGAGTGGCTGTAATTGGGAGGCTTTTTTTTTTAAAAGGAGAGAAAGAAAAGACAGAATTAGGTTTCCATCCAGGGGCCTGTCTGAAAGTGTGCGCGCATGTGTGTGTGTGAAAGAGAAAGAGAGCGGGGGGGGGGGGGGGGGGACCAACTAGAAGGTGAGAGAATGACTTGTTGGATTTCTGGAGAGGTGCAAAAGGTCACACACACCTATCAATCAGGCGAGCACAAAGACTGGTCCGACTCTCTCCCTCCCTCTCTCTCTCTCTCTCCCTGTCGCTCTCTCCATCTTCTCTTCCGGAGACAAAGAAACACTTAGGCTTTACAGTAACAGGCTTCTGAAGATTTCCGCCCGGCGCTGGTGTCTGCCGCACTGTCAGCGGGGCCTATTACACAAATGCATTCCATTGACGTTTTCACTTCTTCGTTGGACAGGAGCGGCTGGAAGCGCCTCACAACGCATCCTGGACCGTTCGCTTCATAGAAAAATAAAGAAATGTTTCCCTTCTCCGCGCGGATACAAATATTTACTGTCTCCCTCTCAACACATCGCAGCTTTCCTTTAAGCCTCGAGGACTGGATACATCTTTTCTGGCTGTCCTTTTTTTTTTTTTTTTTTTTGAACGATAGAATCCGTGTTGAAACTTTTCCCGGCTCATAATACTTGCTAATAAATTTATTGAAACTGATATTGTAGTGTCTGAATGAGCAAAAGCGCCCCCAAAATAAGCCCGCGCGCGGCTCCAAGCATGGGGCTTTGCATTTCTTAATGTGCAAATATGTGCCAGTAAGTGTGTGTATGAGCCTCCGTGTGTGTGTGTGTGTGTGTGTGTGTGTGTAAATCGGTGTAATCCCTCGCTATGGGACGCCCTCCCTCCTTCCTGTGCCAGATGAGAAGATATTCTGCCAACGTCGATGGGAGAGCGGACTGCCAACTGCTAACATACAGACGTACTCTCCAACACACACACACACACACACACACACAACATACACCCACACGTGACACATGCATAGGGACACAAAGAGGCGTGTGTGTGTGTATGTGTCTGCACACACACACACAGTCTCTTGGGTGGGTGTGGGCAGGTTTATTCTAGTCTATAGGTCTGGAAGAAATGTTGGGGGGGGGGGGGGGGGATTAAGGGAGAGAGCCCACAGAGAGGTAGATGAGAAGCTATGGGGAGGGATGGAGGGATGGAGGGAGAGGTAAAGAGCAAGAGGAGAAAATGAGAGATAGAAGATGAATAGAAACAGAGAAGAAGAAGAAGAAGGAGAGCGAAGGAAGGTACGAAACGGTTAACGGCCGTGGTTTATACAGCAGGGTGGATTATCTCTACCTCTCTCTCTCTCTCTCTCTCCTTTTCCACACACACACACACACACCACCACTCCACCCTCCAATCTCTCCATTGTGTGATTGTGTGCCACTATAGAGCTCTATAGAAGCGGCAGTGTAGGGGGGGGGATTGAAAGAAATTCTCTCTCTTTCTCTTTCTCCAGCTAAATTAATAATATGAAGCTCTCTATCCCTCTCAGCCCGCTTTATCCCTCCCTTTCCCCCCCTCCTCCCCCTCCTCCGCTTTATCTCCGAGTATTCCTTGATTCTATTATTCCCTCGGCTGTATGCTAGAGTTATAGGAATACGCCGCTGTGTGTGTGTGTGTGTGTGTGTGTGTATTCAAAGCTAGCTTTGACAGGCTGCACACCAAACCGAGCATGAGAAGTTTTGCTGGTGAGAGACTGCAGGGTATGAAAGGGAGAGCGGAGGAGCGGTGAGAGATACATCCACGTGCGACAAAGAGAGAACGGAGGGAGAGGGGGAGAGAGAGAGTGGGGAAGAGGTATAGAGAAAGAGAGGAAGGGAGAGAGAAAGTGCCGTGCGAAGGTGTGAAGTGAGACCAAATACAGTTTCTAGGTGACACATTCTCTCTCTCTCTCGCCATCTTTCTTCCTCTTTCTCTACTCATTTCTCTCTCAATCCCTCACTTTCTACCTTCCGCCTCCTTTTTTTCTTCCCTATCTCCCCCTCTTCTTCCCTCCTTCTGTCCCTCTATCTTCCTCCCTGCCTCTTCATCTCTTTTCTCTCTCTCCCGCTTTCCCTCCCTCCTTCTTTCTCTCCCTCCATGTCCTTTCCTCTCTCCCTCCCTCTCACTCTCTCCCCCCTCTTTCCCTTCCTCCTTTCTCCATCTCTCTCCCTCAGTCTCTCCTTCTCCCTTCATCTCTCTCTCTATCGCTCCCTTACTCCTCCCTCTCGCTTTCTCTTCCTCCTTCTTTCTCCACCTCTCCCTCCCTGTCTCTCCTTCTCCCTCTCCCTTCATCTCTCTCCATCCCTCCCTCCTCCTCATTCCCTTCTCATCTCATTTCATTTCTCTCCCTCCACCTCTCTCTCTCTCTCTCTCTCTCTCGCTCTCCTGCCAGTGAATGTGTGTAATCAGAGCGTCAATCAGAAAGCGACGTGCGTAAGAGAATGAAGCTTAATCCAAAATGCGATACACAAGATAATACAGCTGTTAAAGCCACCAGCCGCCTGACAGATAACAACCCTGTCACCCACATTCTATCTCTCCCTCTCTCTCTCTCTCTCCTCCCTTTCTCTCCCTGCCGTCGTCTAATCTCGCTTCTCTTAATGGTAAAATGTATTCCTGTTAAATCTCAGCATCTCTCTATCTGCATAACTCCTTTTCCCATCTCTCCCTCAATCTGTTTTTTTTTTTTTTTTAAATCAGCCCCTCCTTTCTTCTCTGCCCTCTCTCCCTCTCTGCATCATTGTCTCCTCGGGCGTTATTATTGTTAACTGGAAATGAGACTAAAATCTAGCCATGAAAAATAGATTTTGGTAAATTGAAATAAGATTAAAAACGATGGAAAGAGAAAAAAGAATGGAATCTTTAATCTGTACCTCCAAAACTAAATAAATAAAATAAAATAAAATAAACACATTCTTCTCAGATTCATTTTTGTCAAACTATAGAGAGAATCCTTCAGAATCATTTGCACTGATACATACTATAACCATTTACAGGGCAATGCTACATGCATTGAATAGAATAGAATAGAATAGAATAGAATAGAATAGAATAGGATAGAATAGAATAGAGTGGAAATTGGCCTTATCAGTTCTACTTCAACTTAAACTTTTCACAACAATAACCATTCAAATACTAAAACTTAAAGACAAACTAAAACTAGACCTAAACACTCAACTAAAATTGGGAAACCAAATCTGAAAACAACCGGAAATCAAACTGAACTTCAATTAAAAATCACACACACACACACACACACACACAATCCAACCCTGTGAAAACCTGTGAGTGATCTGTCAGTCCATCAGGAGGAAGAGTAATGTGCGGCTCTCCCATGCGGCGGATTACAGCGGCCAGATTATGCGTGGGATTGCGGCAGATTAACCAGTTAACCCCCGGCAAAGAACCGCGACCTACTGGCCAAACTGATCAGATTAACAGCGAGCAGAGAGAGAGAAGAGAGGAACAGAGAGAATAGGCAGAGAGTGAAAATAACAACAAGAGGGCGAGAGGGAGGGATAAAGCAGGACTAAAGGTGGGCGAACCGGTTAAAGGAGGTGCGGAGTGACGACTAGCCCGACTACTGACAGACTGTTAGGGCTAAACAGACACTTAACGGACAGATAGACGGAGAGATAGACGGAGGGGGATAGAGGGTTTTAATGGGGAGCGGCGGCAGGAGGAGGGGCGTCTGTCACCACATGTACAAGCTTATGGAAACAGCGGTCGGGTTTAAAACAGCACGGTTAAGGACTAGGAGATGAGATAAGACCGCCGGCTATCTGTCACATTTATGGGAGAGTTGACATTTAGCTCGATGACGGCTGGGTCCATGTGTCTGTTGAGGGTGGCACAGGCTGAAAATAGGGAGAAATGAGTGTGTGAATAATGTGTTTTGTGTGTAATGCTGCTTATATGGATGTGTCTTATTCATTAGATTTGAATTTATTCTCCCTTTTATGAGACTTTGACCTTATTCTGACTTGTATGTGGTTGGTCTGCAACTTTTATACTCGTTTCCTGGCCAGATTTCCTTTGAAAAAGCGATTCTTCTTCTCAGTGGGATATCCCTTCATAAATAGGCCATCATTTATAAATGATGCTATATGGTAGGGTGAGAGATAATGATAGTGATGATGATAAATGAAGAGATAAATGAGAGTGAGCTGAATATTTCTCTCTCTTTACCTTCGTCCCGCTTTCACCTCTCTCTCTGTGTGTGTGTGTGTGTGTGTGTGTGTGTGTGTGTGTGTGTGTGCGCAGGTGAGAACACGGCATGGGCTAGTTCTTGCCCGTTTTGCTCAGTGTGACGGTGGCTGACACCTGTCATCTCACCACCCCCCCTCACCACCAAACACACACACACACACACACACACCTGTCTCTTCTCCAGGAGAGAAGGAATGTACGGGTGGGACGAAGAGATAGAGAAAGAGAGAGAAGGGCTTTAGAGAGAGAGAGAGAGAGAGAGAGAGAGAGAGAGAGAGAAACGGGGCTTATGGAGGACGGAGGGAGGACGGATGGAAAGCTGAAGATAAACTAAGCTTCAGACAGCAAAGCAAAATGTGTTTCGGGAGAAAGACACAGCGTCCACTTTGTTGCAGGAGGACGGGCGGGACAAGGGGACCGAGGAAAAACGCGGATGGGAGGGTGAAAAGTTTGGACTGGAGAATGGGGACGGAAAACGGACGCAAGAGATGGCCTGAGAGAAAGAGGAGAAGGAGGAAAAGAGAGAGAGAGAGAGAGAGGGAGAGAGAGAGAGAGAGGGAGGGTCCACGGGTCCATAATCCCCTTACAGACAGCTTTGTTGAGTGATTGACAGCCCAGCGCGCCACGTTAGAGCCCGACCGCAGGGGGGCCGGCATGGCTGGAGGGATTATCCCCACCCTCCACCCTCCACCCTCCACCCTTCGCTCCCCTCCTAATCACCCACCCAACACCGACCCCCCTCCCACCCCCCCCACTACAGGGTCAAGTGGTACAGGCCGGCCCTCTGTTGTTTTCACGCTCTCTTTTCACGCTCGGGCCCAATAAAACCTCGCTTTGTCTCGCATGATTGTGTTGTTTTGCAAATAATGCTTAATGTGGCGGTGGAAAGGGAAGAGAGAGAGAGGGGGGGGGGGGGGGGGTGCACAAACCCACGCAGGCCATGTATACAAGCACACGCACCCACGCAAATGACGCGCGGCTGACATCCGCATGAAATCGCACTGGCACACACACACACAGACACACGCACACACACACACGTCCCTCTCTCTCTCCAATGCGCAAGGGCATCATAAGGGTACAGAAGCACTTCAACAAGGCCTTGAGTGAATTCTTTTGTTCTAGCTAAGTGGCACCATAATGGAGTTAGCTCGCCCGTCACAAGAATGATTAAATTTAAGAGGAAACATAAGGGGAAAACAAAGGCTTCGATTCAAAAAGAGATAACCTGAAAAATCCATTTGAATTACAGCACTTACGCACAATGGCTGCATTGTTTGGCTGTGTGCGGCGGCGGGCTACTTTAAGGCCCGCAGAAATCAGATAAAATGAGAGGCACAGTGTGTATGATTTGCCCAGCGCCAGAATACACACCTCTGCGACTGGACGTGTTGCAATGCTCAGCTGTGTACACACACACACACACACTGACACACACCGTATATAACGGCCACCCAAGACTTAGGCTCCAGATGGGCTAGGCCTAACTGGGACTGACTGGCTTTACTGAAACACACACACACACACACACACACACACACAAAAAAAGGAGAACCAAACACAAACACCACAGCAGCTGTTTGTGTGTTGGGAAGGAGACACACACACACACACACACACACACACACACACACACCAACAACTTCGAAACCCAAGACCACACAGCCAGAGGGTTATCAGTGCAGAACCACCGTAACGGAAATAAGCATCAGGCACAAATATCCTCGTGCACACACACACACACACACACACACACACACACACACGGTACAGGACTCCACATGTCAGACACAGTGACCCACAGTAGTGCCACCCATCCATCAACTAAAAGCCAAAGAACAGAGAGAGAGAGAGGCTGTCGAAAAGGAAGGCTTTTGTCCCATCTCCCCCTTTTCCCCCCACGGACCAGCATTCTTCTGGCTTGCTTTTCTTTGTGGGGGGAAGGAGTGAGGGAGGGAAAGAAAGCAAGAAAGAAAGAAAGAGAGAGAGAGAAGGAGAGAAAGAAAGAAAGAATGGCGCTCCATCTGTTTTTTTTCCCCTCCTGTGGCTGGGGACCTGCACTACAGCTGCACTCCCATAGAGAGAGGATGGGGAAGAGAGAGAGAGAGAGAGAGAGAGAGAGATGTAGAAAGGGAAAGAGGGAGCGATAGAGGGAAAGAAAGAAAGAAAGAAAGAAAGAGAGAAAGAAATCAGGAGGTGGGGAAGACGGGATATCTAATGAGTGAATAGCTTTTTTCCAGGGAATTGGGAAGGAGTGACACATCTGCTCATGCATGTGTGTGTGTGTGTGTGTGTGTGTGTGTGTGTGTGCGCGCGGGATGAGTCGAGGAAGCGGGGTCGAGCTCTGGTTCACAGGAACTCCCAAATTACTTTGACACCACTCTGATAGGTAATCATGACTCTTCATCCTGTCTTCACTACAGAGGATCTATTTACTGGTGGACGGCGATGGGAGGATGAGGAGAGGACGAGAGAGAGAGAGGAAGAGAGACTGCAGATCAAAACTAGTCAAACCACCCACAAAGAAGAAGAGAGACAAAGGGAGCCGGCAGGGGGGAGAAAAAAGAGAAAGAGAATGAGAGCAATTTAAAAAAGGGAATAAACTTTATCGTCTGCCAACTAGCTGTAATGCGATAGAGGCTCGGGTATGGAGGGATGGAAATTTACACTGGCCCGCTGTGGTGAGGCAGAGAGAGAGAGAGAAAGAGAGAGAGAGAGAGAGAGAGAGAGAGAGAGAGAGAGAGAAAGAAAAAAGAAAGGAGAAATGAAGGAGGAGGAGTGGGGGGATTAGCGAGGAGAGGTGGACGGGTTTTGCAAGACGACGGGGGGGGGGGGGGGGGGGGGTTGCGTGTACGAGTGTGGGAGAGTGTGAACGCTGGAGAGAGAGAGAGCGAGTGTGTGTGTGTGTGTGTGTGTGAGGCGCTTTCAGTGAAGCACTGGGAGGGGAGCTCTTTTGTTCGCAGGGAGCGGAGGGAGGAGGGATAAAGGGGAGGGGGGGTGAGATGAGGTGGTAGTGGGGGGGGTGAAGAAGGAGTGGAAGAGAGAGAGAGAGAGAGAGAGAGAGGAAGGAGCGAGCGATACGCTACTGAAGGAGGGGTGGGGGGGAGATGGGGGTGGGTGGGGGGGAGATGGGGGTGGGGGGGGGAGCTGTGAGGAAACTTAACCCCTCCACTTGGACTTTGTCCAGCACTGGGAGCAATAACATTTTTCATCTGGTGCATGCATGAATATGTGTGTGTGTGTGTGTGTGTGTGTGTTGGTGTGTCAGTGTGTGTCGGTGTGTATGTATGCATGTATGTATGTATGCGTGCCGGTGTGTTAACGCTTACCGCAGGACAGGAGGACAAAGGGAAGACAGCGAGAGAGAGAGAGAGAGAGAGAAAGAGAGAGCGAGAGAGAGAGAGAGAGAGAAGAAGAAGGGTAAAACCGCTATAGAAAGCCGCCTTGTAGCTGCAGGCATGCACACTGAGCTGTGTATTAGCCAGTGCCGGGGTATCAGATGATGGCATGTGGATGGGGCAGCAACCCACTGCACCACTCTCTCTCTCTCTCTCCCTCTCTCTCTCTCTCTCTCCAACATGGATCTGGTTAGGGCGACTTGTCCTGGACAACAAAGCACTGTGCTCCGCTTTGTGCGCTGCCAAAAAACAGAAATGACCATCTTGAGGTATTAAGGCAGTTTACTCTTGTATGCGGCCGCAAAGCGTCGCCGTCGGGGGGGAAAACCGATCCCTAAACCTATTCCTATCTTCAACATGTCCACTTCTCAGAAACTAAGAGAGTGTTTAGCTTTCTAGCAGTCTAGTGTTTAGCTAGATGACAATGCATTTTTGAGTCGGGAAATTTCTCAATCCATATAGGAGCATGGAATCCTTCAACTGAAGTGAAGTTGTTTTTCAGTTGTCCTCATTTCAACGGCAGTGAATACAAGCAGGAAAAGAGATGGAGGAGATTGCCGTTTATGCACAAATGCAATTAAGTCGTTTTGAAACGCAAAAAACAACTTAAACAGAATCACCTGGTATGCTGTGATCTATCTTAGTATGGCATCTCCGCTAAGTGAGATATGAAGGACAACTTTAAGTGCTGGCTTAGCTCCCTCACACGCAGGCAAGTGTTTATGTGTCCAAAACTGAAGAATTACTCCTGATCTTACATTTCCAACGCCAATTCTACTTGAATTGTGTTTTAATACAGGCCCGGCAAATGGAGCATGATTTTTCCCTGCTCAACTAGCCAAGGTCACAGTTTCCCTATAGACTGTTACAGCTATGGGCTAATGCCAAAGCCAGATGGGCTACTCTCACAGTATGGTCTTTTACCTCCTAATTAGAGCTATGCATACATGCACACACACACACACACACACACACGCATACACGTGCATCTGAAGGAAGGAGCGTGAAGGCTGGAAAAACAATCAAGGTGGTAAGACTTTAAGGATGGAGAATATTACAAGATATGAGGTAGAGAATTATGGCTGTATTCATATGGGGTAATAAATACATACTTTCATACATAAGCCAAGTTTCAAGAGGAATGGCTGTTATTATAGTGGAACAGAGTGGGACAGGGTTCCCCACCGAAAAGCCTCTTAGCGCGAGGATCATCTCTGGCCCGTTGCAAGTCAATGGGCAAAGATTATCTTAACGCTAAGATGCTTTGGAGTAACAGGTCTCCTATCTCCCACGCAGGAGGCCAAATATCTACTGCAACAGCCAGAGGACTCCCTCCTCCCGCCCAAACTCCCCACACACACACACACACACACACACACAACATAACACAAATAAAAGCTATCTATCGTTTTTGTAGTTTAGCAGTGAATAGTTGCACCTCTTTGTTACCAGGCTCCTTGCAGGCATGGTGATTCATGTGTGTTTACTTGCTACTCTCGGTGCTTGTTATAAGTCACTCTGGATAACAGCTTCTTAGGCCTAAAATATAAATGTAAAATGAGCTATTAAAAAGGAAAAATCCACCCGTAAGCACTTCAACAAAGTTAAAAAAACAGCTAGTGGCGATGTACCTTGCATTTCTGGGCCCATTTTGTTGTTTGGTGGTGTATCAATGGTAAACGTCAGGTTTTGGTGTCAGTCCCTCAGAATCAAAGAGCAAGGGCTTCTTTCTAGACTCACCATTTTGCACCGACGCTCAACAATCACACAGGGAGAAATCCATTGTCGAGGATGCCGAGAGCTTCAATAGACCAGAATGCAATGCAGCCACAAGACGGAGGGTACGACTCTCGCTTTTCCTTGACTGGAAAAACTCTCGCTCTCTTGCTCTTACTGTGCTATCTCTATCGCTACTACAGTATATCTACATGTGTAACCCACAGCTGAATGCAACCACTCAGGCCCGTTCTCTGGGGGTTGCTGAAAGGCATTCTGGGGAATGTAGGAAATCACTAACTGGGGTAGAAGTAGACGAGGCAGGTTGAGGGAAAGTGGGTACACCACGAAAAGCAATTGATTATATGAAACAGTATCAGAGTATCCAAGGGTGGAACTTTCCTTTAAAGGAGCTGATTTTGTTTTTGGCAAATTGCGTCTTTGATCAACTTACTGTTGATCGGTGTCAATTCCACCTCTGTCAGCCTTGTATATATGTAGTCTACACTCTAGCACACTGTATATGTTCAGTAACTGGCGCTTTCGCATCATCTCGTCTTATCATATGCATCGTAGCGTACCGAACACACCGAGGGGGGAAACTGCTCCCAATCTTCTCATCGCTGCACGGTGAGTTGATCAAAGAGCTCATTCTGCCCAAAAAGTCAATGCGCTCCTTTAAAGCTTACCGGGTTTTGGGGGCTGGGTAAATATTATGGGATGTGTCAGTAATGAGGAATGGGGGGGGCGGCGAGCAGGAAGCGGCTCGTCATGGCGGTGACCTATAGACCATCAGTCACTCTCTATCTGGGCCGCGTCACATCAAACTCTACTACTGTCAAACCCTGCTGCACTCCCAAAACCATCCATCTCTCTCCTAGAGGTTCCTAACTCTCCCTCCTCACCCTGTCGTTCATACTTTCCAGTCCTCCGCCACTTTCTCTCCCCCCTCTCTTTCTCCGTTTCTCTCTCTGACCCTGTCAACCCCTCTGCTCTCTTCCTCTCCTTTCTTTCCCTCCCTCCATCTCACCCTGACAGCCCCCCCCCCCACCCCCCGCTTCTTCTCTTTCTGCCCTCTTGCTCACGTCGGTCGGGCGATGTTAGCCAAAACGTCAGCTGTGACAAGGCACAGCTGTCTACCCGTAAACACGCTCATCTGTCTCTCTTGTGCCGAGTTATGAGCACACACACACACACGTCTCCGTTTAACATTCAGTTCTAAAACAATTTTGGGCCGGAGTCCAACCAAAGCAACATGTTGACCCACGGCGAGGGGGAGAGCGATGGAGCTTCGGGGGCCGATGGAAACGACAGGACGCGAAGACCGAAACGGTTTGGAACGAGTTGTGGCTCCCGAGGAAGTGACTGGGAGATAAGAGAACAAGACGCTTTGTCTTTTGGTTTGCATTTTACAAGTTCTGCATAACCGTGAGTAGGGCTATGCAAATGGGGGCCCCACCTTGATGTTGCTTGAGGGGAGAATGCAGGCACACACACACACACACACACACACACACACACATACCTGCTCGCATGCATGCGTACCCAAACAGCTCAGATCTTCTTGTAGATCTTTCCACCGAACACAGTTTAGTATTCACAGCACAAACTCACACACCTACCACTTCCTCTGTCGCAAACAAGAACCCGAACACACACACACACACACACACACACACACACACACAAGGTGACAACAGCATCAATTCCCTCCCTGCTATCCGGTTTATCTGGACTGGTGTCGGTGCCACAGGGCAGCTAACAATGAGCCCATCCTAATGTTGTTGAGATCTGCAGAGCAGCAGAGCCGGGAGCTGTGTGATCCTCAGGTTAAACAAAGCCAAGCAGCCAGGAGGGCCAGGAGAGAGAGGGATGACAGAGAAGGAGGAGGAGAGGGGGGGGGGGTGAAAGGAGGGAGGAGAGGTGAGGAGATGGGTGAGAGGAGAAGAGAGTGAGACTGCAGGGAAAGTGAAAATAAAAGGACGGAGGAGGTGAGGAAAGGTGTGAGAGAGGGTGTCCCGACATTCCTCTGGGTCTCTTCTGGCCTGGGTTCAGCTGTCAGCACGTGGCATGCAGAGTCCAACCACCCCTCCACACACACACACACACACACACACACACAGCCTCAGACTAGCTTCCCATCCCACCAGTCCGCTCCTCTCACCCATGGGAGGGGGGATTGACCTGGACCCGTCCAAATGCCGCCAGGAGGGTTGGATGATCCTGCTTAGGCAGGGTGTGTTGCGAAGCAAGCTAATGAGAGGCCGGTGTGTGTGTGTGTGTGTGTGTGTGTGTGTGTGTGTGTGTGTGTGTTGGCTGGCTTTACTAAGGGGCTGAGCTCTGGGTTCAGCCACCTAGGGCAATCTGCCCAGTGATGCTGGGACACACATGTGACCCCTTCAGACCTGCGGCCTGGATTACTGTTACCACCACCCTGCACCGGTGTGTGTATGTGTGTGTGTGTGTGTGTGTGTGTGTGAACATATGTGCATGTGTGTTGTGCGCGCATGCGATTCCAGAAGAGAGTTAGTTGTTTCTGCATGCGTTCCAACAATCAGCATTAGCTCACCCAGCCACACGCTTTTAATCTCCTTCATCCTAATCATCAGCACTTTTAACAATTACCAAAATCCCAAAGTCACTTCTAATGCCCAAGGGACTGTGGAAGTAAATTAGTTCTTTAGCTAACCCCAGCATATTTACAACGCCGCTTTATGGCTGTTATGATGTTGATGAATGCGCGCTGCCCCTGCCAAATAAACTTATAATCGAGTGATAAAATAATGAATGAACTCCGGGTGGAACAACAGTCCATGACGCCTGCCAATTTCCTCACCTCTTTGTGTGTGTGTGTGTGCGCGCATCTGCCCCTCCTGTGTGTACCGTCTAGGGGCAGTGTGTGTGTTTAATGCTTACACATGCAACAAGGGTGATATATCAGGACCACACACTCTTACACACATGTCCAGCAGAGATGGGAGGAGAGGTCAAGCCCCCTGAGGCTCATCTCTGTGTGTAATGTGTGTGTGTGTGTGTGTGTGTGTGTTTAGGCATCTGTCCAGAAGTTGTGGCTGCGATATATTTGGATGTGTGTGTTCACATGTGCATAATTTTACACATGGGCATGTTCAACTGCATACCTGTCTGTCCATCTGCCTGCCTTTTTTTGCCCGAGGCGTTAGAGAGAGAGAGAGAGAGGGAAAGAGAGAGAGAGAGAGAGGGAGAGAGAGAGAGAGATCCCAGCCTCCGGCCTGATTGGCTGGCTTCTCTCTCTCTCTTTCCCCTGGCCTTTCCATTCTGCCACATCAGCTGAAACCTCTTTTCACAGCTCCTGTTGCTCTCAGCTCGTAAACTCACACACACTTCGCTTTTTCACTGCAAAGCAGTTATGGGGGAAAGAGAGAGACAGAGAGAGAGAGAGAGAGAGAGAGAGAAGGGGGATAAGGCTCTGCTGCCTGCTTCCTTTAACAGGCAGCTCCAGCAATATGGTTCATATTCTTTCCGTCGCTCTCCTCCCTCTGTGCGTCTCTCTCGCTCTCCTTTCTCTCCATTGCATTCCTTCTCTGGTCTTTATCCTACCCCCCCAAAAAAGAAAAAAAAAACGACCCAGTGGATATTCTCTAATCATTTAGCCTAAGGATGCATGTAGGCTTACCAGGCTCCTGCTTACTTATCCATACAGCCCAGAAAGCCTGGTGCAGCCATGCATTATTCATGAAGGGGAAACCTAAGGGTGGATTGGAGGGGGTGAAACCGGGTGTGGAGTTTCGAACATACAAACAATCAATAAACGGGTGTAGAAATAGCGCTCCCTTTGATACGACACCCAATTTGACCTACTAACACTCTTATTCCACTCTCCGTGCTCAATCCCCCGAATGCCCTCCCAAGAAGATTTCCAGCAATTTTTTTTTTTTTTTTTTTGGGAGTCTTTTCTCCGTTTTTTTTTCCTCCTCTGTAGTTGAAACACTTAGCCTAGTTAGCTAGTCTTTTATCCGGCGCAATTAGCCGGCGATTAATGAATTATTGAGAAACGGGAAGGGGGATTAAATTTTAATGTGGATCTGAGAGGGAATAGTTGTAGTACAAGTCACCCGCGAGCAGCGAGCGAGGAGACGCCCACCCTCGGCAGCCGTTTACAATAATCTACAGCCGTTTACTAAAGTATGGAGAGAGAGAGAGAGAATGTGAGAGGAGGGGAGGGGGTAAACGGTGGATGAGAGAATGGCTTTGGCCTCAAGAACAGAGGGGGGGGGGGGGGGGGGGGGGGTGGGGGGGGGGGGGGGGTGGGGCTGAAATCAAACTTGCAAAAAGGGGCCAAAAGCTACAAAACTCCATATGCTGTGATCGGCGGAGTGACCAAAGCCAACATTCTCTCTCGGTTTCTCTCGGTTTACCCTTTGTGTGTGTGTGTGTGTGCATCCTCCAGTGTGACCTACTGTCTTTGATCCAGGTGTGTGTGTGTGTGTGTGGGTCACCGCCCCCCCCCCCCCCCCCCCCCCCCCCCCCCCCCCCAAACTCCTGTGCAGTAATGTAAGATTCGATCTTTCATTAGGGCGGCCGTGTAAGGCCGATAATAGGAGATGCTGAGATAAGGATAATGTATGTCTGGGGGGGAAAGCTCTTCCAAGGTGATCGTTCTGGTTCAATTCTCCCTTCCTCAAGCAGAACCTGTATTGGCACTTGAGACTTAACCGGTATTGATTTACTTAGGGTTAGGACTGGCTCTCCCCTCCCTCCTTCCCTCCCCCCTTCCCTCCCCCAACTCTGCTCTCTCTCTGTTTCTCTTCGCAGCAACTATCACCCATTGGTGCCTGTCTTTGTTACATCCCTCCCTCTCTGTCCTTTCCCTTCATCTCTCATGATAGAGTAGTCACTAACATCAGTCAGTCGCCATAAACTGAGCCGCCATCAAAGCAAACGAATGCAATTACATTTTCATCCCGCATATTCAGGCAGCGTATACCATGCATGACTTCAAAACTGGCGGGTAAACTCCACTTTGCAGATAAGCCAAGTCCGAGGCTGTATCCTCCGCTGGGCGCCTCCTCTTCCACTTCACCTCTGTCACTCCGCAACGCGTCTTCGGGTGCGTTGGCGGCGGCTGCCGCGGCGCTATAATTAGTGGCTGATGTGACACATGTTTCTAATTTGCCACGTCTGGTCAGTGCTTCGGGAGGAGTGACGGAGCGAGATAGAGATGGAGACAGACGGAGAGTGACAGGAGGAAAAAGAGGCAGAGAGGGATGGAGGGAGGGAGGGAGGGAGGGGAGCTGACGGAGGCGACGGAAATAGAGACGGTACGAGAGGAAGAAAAATATGAGGAAGGGGGAGGGGAGGGTGTGAAAGGAGAGGAGAGGAGGAAGAAGAGAAGAGGTAGAGGAGGAAGAGAGCGGGAGCCAAAGATTGCTCACGGAGGCGGAAAGAAAGATGGGAGGAGAGGCGGAGGGGAAGCTGCAGGTGGACGGTGGAAACTTCAAAGCGGCACATCCAGCCGAGGTCCAGAGGTTAACAACGTGACAGTCCATTTGCTACACAGACAAGATGTGAACCATACATGCGCTCCTGCGCCCGATTGATACAGCCTACTGCCTCTGCTTACTTTTCGCCTCATTTTCAGAAGTACAAACCAGATGTGTGTGTGTGGGCTCGGGGACTTTGTCCTTCGGAGATACGCGCTATTTGGACAGGCATGGAGTTCTTAACATATTTCAGCCAGGGCCAAAACCTAGTCTTGCCCTGAGGCCAGACGAAACTAGTGCTAGTCTTGTCGTGTGGAGGCCCCGGCAGAAACAACTATGAGGCTGCGTAAAACGGCCTTTAAGCATCCAAGAAAATAAGTCTTAATAAGTTGATTAACAATGAATTAAGCTTCATATAGTATACAATAGGCTTTGCATTTGGAAGATATAAGCAGGCAAATGTGCGAGAATGATAATGGAGGCCCAGGCCTGCGCGGCGTCAAAGCCACCACCCCTCTAATTGTCATCTGGGCCCATTCCCTAAACCATGACGCCCACCTCACAAAAAACCTCCATTAGGAAACAATGGGCGCACAATCACCTGTAAGGCCTCGAAAAGCCCAGACTGTTAGCTTCTCAGTGAAAATTACCCTCCCGTGTCCAACTCTACTCCCCGCGGGGTGAATCCACCCACCGCTGACAAAAAGCCCTCATTAAGGGCTTCATGCCTGGCTCCACAGCGGGGGGCCCGCACTCACGGTCACATCTGTGGAAAGAGACAGGACCGGGGCAGGCTGCAGCTTACAGCACACGGGACGCACTGAGAACCTGTTATGTCGCCGAAAGAGCCCCCGGCATGGGCGTCAGCTGGGGACGACAACCTTAACCTACCTCAACCTAACTGAGTCCGACTTGATCTTGCTGCTCTTTAGCATTAGAATGGAGAGTAAAGATCAAGAAAAATCACCTGTAATGTATTTGGAAGCTACAGACTAGTATAAAAAAATCACATCAGGGGAGAAATCAGGACCAGTGTTCCCTCCAAGCTGATAGTTTGGTGACTTATGTCTAATAATTTATCAAGCTGACTAAATAGTAATATCTTAGTCATTAGTCATTGATCCACTTTGTACCCAGAAATGTAGTCCAGCTATAGCCTATAAGTGGGTTTGGAGTTTTTAAGGCAAATGATATTAGATGCAGAGTGTAGTGAATTGACCATCACTAATAGCCCCACATCACCTCCACACCAGCCGACTTGTTATTCTCCACCCCCCCCTCCCTCCCTCCTCCAACCGCCACCGGGCGTCCATTCAGACACAGGGAAATTGGCAGAGGTGTGAGGAAAGTGGTGTCGGTCGTTAAGGCGGACGGCTGAGAGGTGTTTAAAATGACATTTCCTCAGCTAATGCCTGACACCTTCTCCAGGGGAAAAAAAAAAAAATGCAAATGAACGCGACGGAGTGGCCAGACGGGGCGGTTTGGAGGCCTGTGGGCCAGGGCCTGCACTTTAATCAAGGTCATCCAGCAGCACCAATTAGAGCATCAGACCGGTCTTTATTATCCCGCACACACCAAACAGGCCTCGTCCACTGGCCCGAAGCTCATAAAGGCAAGTGCTTTTAATATAATAAACACTGCAGCAGGCATTTCCATTATATTCTACATAAGTGTGACAAACTCACAACTTAAATATTGCCCGCTGTGAATTAGGACCGTTTTCAGTGCAAGTCTAAATGTATTAAATGTCTTAGTTTCTTTATAGATTTTTTTTGCGCTCTTGTTAAATTATTAACAATTGGCTTTGTGTTATTTTAGGAAGAAGGTGCCACGAATTAATGGAAACCCTAAGGAAAAATCACTAATATTCCCACAGGGACTTATAGTGTGTCTGTGGTGCGTGATAGAGAATTTATAGCGGCCTTATCGCACTTTATGGGTTTTTTATGTCTCATATGGTATTACTAGCCTATACTATTCCTATAGGGACTTGTGGTGTGTGTGTGTGTGTGGTGCCCAGTAGTGAGTTCATAGTATAGTGAGTTAACTTAACGTTGAGAAAACGTTGTCATAAAATCCCCTGCTCGCTACAGATCTTGCGTTTACTAACGTGAAATGACACTAATTAGAGATTTTTGCGTGGGCTGACAACTTGGCGTGTAAACCTGCAATTAATAGGCTACTAAAAAAAATAATAAATAAATAAAATAATGTCTGCAAGCCACAGAACTCTTACCTTTCGTTCAGGGAATTCCAGTAGATGGGCTCCATATTGCTGGCCGTCGTCCCCAGTAAATCCAGTAAGAATACCAGCAGGATCCCCAATCCATTCCCACTGCCTCGACACGCCATTTCAACCCCGACACCCCGAATATGTAGCCCCATTTAAAAGAAATGGGATATATTTTCTATAGCTTCTATGCTGTTGCAGGGAGACTCTCCAAACAAAGGATATTCGACTATAGCCGAGCAGGCTATAGGTAAAGACAGTCAAAGTGTGAGGAGAAAGCGTGCCTTGTACAACCGCATGGATATCAGCCCAAAATTAAACAAATCAAAATTAATCAAATCAGAACCACACGCTGAAATGTACAGGAGAAACTTCAATCCGTGCGTCTGGACGGACGTCTCCAAATTCGACGCTATTTTCTGCGCGTCCACGGCCGTACTATTTGAACGCCAATCCCATGACTTTCCAATTATTTTGTCGTTTAGTCCCTCTTTCTTCCGAAGCAGCGCTCCTTAGCTCGCATATAACTCCAGTGAATCGATTTCTGAAATTTATCGCCACCCAAGAGCTATTTCTGTTGCCTTTCGGTGCGCCCTAATTGTCTTTTTCCAAACAATGTTCCCTTGTTCTCGGTGCCGACTCTGTGTGATTTCTCTCCCATTACCCTGTTTTCTCCCGCAGAAATCCACCTCCCAACAGATCAGGCTGGATTGAGAAGAAATATAGTCAGTCTGTTGAATAGAAACAGTCGAGATCAAGCCCAAACGGTGAAGGTACGGCGTTTAAAATGGAAAAGATGTGACTCCTGTCCACAGCTCCATCCTCATAAGGACATGTTGATGCTCGGTGGGTTTAGTCAATGCGCATTACAATCCTTACTCTCCTCTCTGAAAACACATAAAGGCAGAAAATACAGGCTGTAAATCCGCAAATCCTCCAGCAGTGGATTCTTTGAAATTAATAAAATCACACGATCCAAGTCGATGATAAATCCAAGAATCAACTCAATCTACAAACAGAGGAAAACGGAGAAAAGAAACAAACTCAAGCGCTAGAAAAGCATCTCCAGCCTAATAATGCCGCACAAAAGCGCAACATGAAACTTGTGAAGTGCTAAAAAATTAAAAATTAAAAATAAGCTGCGAGTTGTGCGCATCGGTCCCTCTCGGTAAAATTGACGCCTATCTGATGTGGCGCATCATTTGGAGAGCTGGACGCGTCGCTTCTCGGCCAGAGGAAAGCGCTTCATTCGTTATCTCCTCCGTCTCTCTGCCTCAAAATCCCACTGGTTTGACTTGCCCTAATGCTCGCAGCGCATTGACAGACCGACTGGCTTGTTTGAGAGAAGGGGGAGGGAAAAAGGGGACGTGGATGAATGAAAAAAAAAAAAAAAATCCCCATCCTCCGACTGGCAGGCAGGGCGCACTGACGGAGCGCAATTCTTCCAGGCTTTTTCGGGGGGGGCGGTATCGAGTCCCTTTCAGCACCTCCTCCCTCCCTCCCTTCTCTCTGAGTTTCAGGGGCCCCCCGACTCGGACCCCCGGACTCCCTGGCGCTCTATTCTGCCTCCTTTCAAACGCTCAAGAAGACCGACACCCCCCCCGCCTTCCCCCCCCCCCCCCCCCCCCCCCCTCCCCCTCTAGACGCTCACCACCATGCGTCCTCCACTGCTGAGCGCCATGATGGAAGAGCAAGAGCGCCCTCAATGCATTTACCGGGCATTTCACATGTGGCACTGGAAAAGAACTATACTGTAGTAAATGCTATATAAAATTTTACAAGGATACTACGCAAATATCACAGCAAAGCTCTAAATCCCTGTAGGAGTATTATAAGAATATTATAGTAATACCATAAGAGATAAAATACCATAAAGTAGGGTAAAGTCTGTATGAGCTCATTATTGAGTGTCACAGTCGCACTATAAGTCCCTATAGGAATATTATAGGAATATTATAGTGATACCATAAGAAATAAAAATACCATAAAGTAGGATAAGGTCACTATGAACTGGTTATTGAGTGCCACAGTCACACTATGAGTCACTATAGGAATATTATAGTGATACCATAGCAGATAGGAAATAAAATAGCCTACTATAAAGAATTATGAGGTCACAGATGCTCATTGGAAACAATGTGGGACTGGATTGGTTTCCTCATCATTCACCTCATAACTCTGTAGCCCAGTCTAAACAAGAAAAGAAAAGAAAAGTCCCCCTTTCTCTCTGTGTGGGTCGGTGTGGCCCTCCCTGTCCTCCCACCCAGATCCAGATCCCCTCCGCCTGCTTGACAGAGCCGGGGGGAAGTATGGCCCGGGTCCCGGCTCCCGGCTCCCAGCGCTAAAACACTTCAAAGTGGTGCGTACAAGCTTGATGAGGTGCAGGACGGCCTGGGTGACAAGCCCGCTGAGGGCCACACACACGACTGTTTACACTGGGGCCCCGGTCGCCAAGAACACTGACACTGACACACACACACACACACACACAGGGCCATGTACCAGATGGATGATGGGAAGAGACTGTCAAAACTTTGCCTGCACTGCCCCCATGTGGTAGATATGGCGCACAAACCAGTCTGTACTGTACTTTACTACTGTATATTAATATTAATGGGTGGTTTAATATTAATTAATATGAAACCAAATAAACTACAATATCCTAGAGTCCTGTAGTTTCCTATAGTTTCAGTCTATCCTTCTATATTCTTATAGTTTTTAAAGGCTGCACTTGAAAAAGAACAAACACACCTAATATATGTGTGAATGCAGGGCTAGTTGAGGCTCTTTGGCATGTGATCTCAGGTGGTGTCACGTCTCAGGTCAATGACATCATCAGTCTGCGCGGAGGCCTCGGGTAGCTTCAGCGGGTAGTCGAGTGCAGAGACTCCGTCAGATCCACAAACTGTCGACGGAGAGAGAGAGAGAGAGAGAGAGAGAGGAGAGAAGAAGGGAGCAAGAAAAAAGAAAGGGAGGTCAGAGGTCAGCGTCTTGCTCAAGGGCACTTCAGCAGGGTGGATGTTTGCTGACGCAGCAGCTTGAACCCGGGGTCCAATGGTTGAAGGCCAGTCTCTCTGAGTCAGACAAAAGTCTGAACATCTGCCTCCGTAATGCCAAAGTCACAGTGTATTTTCTACAGGAATTGTAATTGCATGTTATGAGATCCAAAAGAGGAGGGAATACAGCGGAGAGATTTTACAGAGCTGGTCAGAGAGAGAGAGAGAGAGAGAGAGAGAGAGAAAGAAAGAAGAAGAAAGTATCTGTGCAGCGCTGACCTCTGGAAGCCTTGGCAGGGCAGATGACAGAGCTAAATGTAGTGGAGGAAGACAGACTGGTTTAGAGACAACAGCAGCTCAGAGGTGGAGCTGGCATGAAAAACAAACCTTCTGCTCCGTCTGGGAAGCTATCTGTGTGGGAAACTGGCTGGTTTGGCATTTCCGATATATCAGCGTGTGTGTGTGTGTGTGTGTGGGTTGTGTCAGAGATGACTTACTCATTTTTAAGAACTGTAGAGTTATCCCATACCTTTTACATCATAGCTGCCATACTGCTAAATTACTGAATGTAAAGATGACCAAGATGTAGTGTAAGTAGAGTGATATGCATAGTCTACTTTCTATCATTGACGTTCCAGTGTGTGTGTGTATGTGTGTGTGTGTGTGTGTGCATTTGTGTAAGAGAAAGGAAGAGTTTGTGTGTGCGCGATATAGAGAGATGATGTATATGTCTGTTTATACACTTATAGCTAGCTTTTAGTGTGTATGCATATGTATGTGGGAGAGTATGTAAGAGAGAGAGAGAGAGAGAGAGATAGAGAGAGAGAATGAAAGAGAGAGATAGAGCTAGTCTCTGGCTGATGTGCTGGTGTTTAGTAGTGTTCATTTATTCATGCTGACCTCATTAAGCGAACTGACCTTCAACTCTCTCTCATACCACATCTTCTCCCTGGTGACTCTGGCTAAACTCCGCTCCAGCTGCCAGACCCTACCACACACACACACACACACACACACACACACACACACACACACACAGGCATGGGCAACACTTACGCATTGCACATACATATACATGCAGACACACACCCAGTGATCACTTACAGTAAGCACAGTGTTAATGTTAGGCATGTAGCGATGAGGGTTAAGGTTAAGGATAGGGGTTAGGGAATGAATGCAGTTAATGTAGTGTGGATGTAGTGTACACACAAACACGCAAGCACACACACACACACACACACCACACACACACACGCACACACACATGCACTACCACTCTGAGCCTATCTTGGCTCAGTGTGAATTTCATATCCCGGCAGGGTGCATGTTTTCCTGTTTCACGACTGGGTAATGTGGCCACCGTGGGTGTCTGTGTTTGTATATCTTAGTGAGTGTGTGTGTGTGCATGTGTGTGTGTGTGACTACACGGTATCCTCGCCTGCTTTGCATTTGATAGATCTCAGCTGCATGTCTGTCCTGGAGCATTTGTCTGTCATTCTGTGCTTCCTTCTTGCACTGCTGCTGCATACACTCCTCCACCGCCGACACACACCTCCTCACATCCTGCTGAGAGAGAGATAGAGGGAGAGAGAGAGAGGGTGAGAAAGAAAGACAGGGAGAGATGAGGGGTTGCACAT
Source organism: Centroberyx gerrardi (assembly GCF_048128805.1). Classification (NCBI taxonomy): domain Eukaryota; kingdom Metazoa; phylum Chordata; class Actinopteri; order Beryciformes; family Berycidae; genus Centroberyx; species Centroberyx gerrardi. Next base: position 16,745,694 of record NC_136019.1, read on the forward strand.
GTGATGTGCAGTTCAGACATGGAATGTACAAAATGAACTCGCTGATTCTGCGTCAGTAAACAATTTGTACCTGACAGTTGATCTCTCAGACGCACACCTACTTGCATTTGCATAATTAGGCAGTCTCTCAAACACACACACACTTGCATGCACACACATATGCTTGTTTTGCTATACTTGTGAGAACAATTGACTACATTAATTCCCTAACTCCTAACCCCAACCTTGACCTTCACCACTACATGCCTAACCTTAACCCTAAACCCCTGAAACTAGCCTTAGCCTTAAAGCTGCACTAGGCAAGATGTTAATGTAAAAATACAGCCGTCTTATTGACCTAAATCACATAGTGGGGCTGCAATAGAGAAGAGCGTCCCATCCCCACTAATTGAAATGCCATAGATTTTCCCTATTTGCCCAAAGTAATTTCAGGTGTCAGGTATGGTCAGTGATGTGACATCTTCTCTACGCACAGCAAGTGATGAATGAAAACATAAGAGCGAAATACAAAACTGTCTCCTAAACAGTAGTGAGCAAACGCCCCTTCCAGAGAAAGCTGGACTCACCATCAATAGCTGAACCTCTTCACCACCCACCCATAAGCCATGAAGGAGAAAAGAAATGAAGTCTAAGGAGTGCGGTGCAGTTTACTGACGTCACATTATGTAATTTCTGGGTATTGCAGTCCTCAAAATTCAAACTTGCCATCTGTTATTTGCTGGTCTTTGGTGCCAGGTGATGTCACCATCTGTTGTACTATGTAGAAGGTGACATCACCTGGTACTAAAGATCAACCAATAGCAAATGGCCATTTCAGTACCCTACTTTTCACCATTAGATGTCAGGCTTCACAACAAATTTTGGTTTGGGGTTTAGTTACTCTTTAACCTTAAACCCAAGCCTTAACCCTAAACTAGCCCCTTGTAGAAGTGAGGGCCATCCAAACTTTGGTCGAATATTCTCATCTTTCTAATCTTGTGAAGACAATTGGTGCAAGAAGACACACACTTTCCCCCAATTGGGCTTTGGGTTCCATATCCTCTGTTTGTCTCCATCTCTCCTCCTCCTCCTCCTTTATTTCATCCCTGTCTTCAGCAGGCTTCCTCAGCACCATGCAGCGCTCCACCAACCTGCTGCTACACCTGTTCCCCGTGCCTCTGCTCGGCCTCCAGCCTCCCTAAGCCTCCCCAAGCCTCCCCTCCAGCCGCTGTGGAAGAGGGGGAGGGAGGGAAGGTGGCGACGGAGGGGCGGAAAGGACGGACAGACGACGGTCAGAGCAGGGACAAGTGTTGGCCGCGTTGCCCGGGGGCAGGTAGACGGAGTCTAGGCTCTTGCTGCTCTACCTTTCCCCAGAGTGCAATTACACAAGCAATTACCCCGACTGGGCCCCGCACCCCCGCTAAGCCGCCAACCACACATCCAATCTGTCAGGGCCGGCCGGGATACTGGGCGCTTAATGTACTTCAATAGGCTCCCCTTCATGATAACTAGCTACGGAGATCGCCAGAGGGGAATGTGGAGCGGGAGGAGGAGGAAGTGGAGAGTGCGAGAGGATGAGAAGAGGAAGAGGTGAAGGGTGGGGTGGGATGGGATGGGGGGGACTCTAGAAGCACACGTGTGAGTACATATTCTAAGTAGATATTCTATATGTATGAGGGCTTATATATCCGTGAGAGAAATATCAATGCGGAGCTATACTCGGCTCTACATGTCAGCTACAGTAGAACGTGTGCAATACGGTGATATGACACATCTTTACTTATTAATCTCCTCAGCTATTTCAGATGGAAATCCATGGTGTGTGTGTGTATTTCTGTGTGTGTCTCCACATCTGGAGTGAATAAGAGGGAGATCAGACTGCGGAGTGAAATGAAACCTCTGGTAGTGTTCTTTTTCCCCGGGTTCAGAGCATGTGGAGGAATACATGTCGCTGAATAGGTGCCAATTATTTTCACTTCTAATGTAAACCAGAGAACAAGGACGCGTCAATCATCGGCGCAGCCTTTTGGAATGGAAATGGGATGTATTCATAGGAACGCGGCTATTTTGGCGGCTGATGAAATGTGTTGGATGGGACTTGTAAAAATATCCCTTGACACTTCATGCGGAGATTCAGGCTTTGTAAGTAGAACCTCAGTTATCTGAACCTCAGACTTCAAATCCGATCGGTCTGTCTATAATGAGCAAAAAATGTGGCAATGTGAAAATCATATTCTATTGATTGTGAACAATCAGAAGTTTCCTTTTTGATATGTGCACATAAAGGCACCTAGATTTACTTTTTGGGGATTTAGCTCTTATTCTAACTAGTGCAAACAGGAGAAAACATTAATCAATATAACTGGCACTCAAGAAATGCAAGCGACAACAATACAGTGCTACGAACTGGAAAATGGTTGTCGGATAGGTTGTTTAGAAAGTCGAGTCAATAAACATAAGTGCTCTAAATATTTCATTCTCCCAAAAATACCCTTCAGTCCTGAGGCAGTTAAATAAGTCCCATCCCATTCCTTCTTATATGGTTTGCCTTTTGTTTTTGCTTGGCAGTTTTTATGTGTATCAGTAGGGTCTACCTCTTTGTTGTTTCAGAGCCTGCTCCTTTTCTTCTTCTGCTCTCTTCAGGAGGTCCTCCATCCAAGGTGAGACCCCTTCTGTTTCCCCCACCTCATGCTGCTCTGACTTGGGTCTGACAGGTGGAAAACCTGGCTCTTAGCCGGGCTTTGTGGATCTGCGGTATTAACCACCGGAGGGCAAAACCTTTCTCCTATTGCTGTCAGGAATTGACCAGATGAGTACACCATGGGTTCCAGATCATACTGATTGTTTTGGTGTTAGTTTAATATACACTCAGAGTCAGTAGCCACTTTATTACCTAGCTAGTACCTGGTTGGACCCCCCTTTTGCCTCAAGAATAGCATAAATTCCCCTAGGCATGGCTTCAACAAGGTGCTGGAAATGGTCCACAGGGATCTTGGTCCATCCGGACTCGATGGAAACGTGGAGTCAGTTCCTGCAGATGTTTTGGCGGCACGTTCATGCTGCAAACTTCCTATTTCAGCTCTTCCCAAAGGTTTCTATTGGGTTGAGATCTGGGGAATGAACTAAAGCCACTGTCACATCCGTGGAACCATCCTGAGACGACGTTATCCTCCTGGAAGGGTCACCTGGTCAGTTTAGGTACGCTGCGACATTCAAATGATGCTGCATTGGTACAAAGGGGCCTAATGTGTACCGAGAAAACATTCCTCACATCATTATACAACCACCACTCTGTATTGTTGACACAGGACAGGATGGATCCGTGGACTCACGCTGTTCAAATTCTGCCCCTACCCTTTGTTGGACCAGGGAATGCTTTTCCTCTCTTCAATTGTCCAGTTTTCTTGATCACATGCCCACTGTGGCCCCATCTTCTTGTTCTTCGCTGACAGGAGTGGACCCTGGCGTGGTCCTCTGCTGCTGTAACCCATCCGCTTCAAGGTTCGACGAGTTGTGTGTTCTGAGATTCCCTTCTGTACACCGCTGTTGTACTGAGCTGTTATTTGCATACTTGTGGCCCGCCTGTCAGCCGGAGCAAGTCTTGCCATTCTCCTCTGACTTCTCTCACCACCGAGGTGTTTTTCACTCTCAGGACTGCAGCTGACTGGATGTGTTTTGTTTATCACACCATTCTTGGTCAATTCTATAGTATAGAGAATCCTAGGAGGATAGCCGTTTCTGAGATGCTGCATCCGGTGCGTCTTCTGTGTGTAAACTTTTAGTCGAACAGTAACTGAACCTCTCGGCCCTGTCTGCATGTTTTATTCTTATTGCCACTCAGTGTATATGTAGAATTACATTTGGTTGGATATAATCTATTAACTATATAGAGCCGGGTCAGAGCGAAGCCCTTACTCAGCACCTACTGAACAGATTCAAAGTCTCCCTGAGATGAAGGACCCAACCCTCTGACATTTTGAGAAATGTCATGTATGACAACCTCTAAAAGCTGCAGGAAATCTGTTCCTTTTGCTCCATGCTCTAAAAAGCCTGCTCCTCTCCAAAGCAGCGTCAGAGTGACAAACCAGAGAGTAGTTTAGACATTTAGCATCTTCGGCTGCAGAGCTGCGCGCTCCTCCTCCTCTCCATGCTAATTTAGCCAGGGTCAGACCAGTGAGTGTTTGCTTGAGTGCTTCCTCTCCAGGATTAGAAGATTCAACAGGCAGACAGCCATTTGAATAATTGTTTTCAAATGTCTTTCTTAACATCAAGATGCCATTACTTGCTATTCCACACACTCTCTGGTGATGAGCACTGGGACTGTGTGTTTGCCTGTGTGTGTGTGTACGTGCGTGTGCCCGTCTAATGGAAAGCACTTATGCAAGGCCATGGAGAATCACTCAAAATGCAACGTAAATGGAAGCACAGAAACAACACTTCATGTAGATTGGCTCATTAACTACAGAAGTGGAAAGACTACATTGCAGCTACCTTGGGATCAAGGTAACGACTTCACTGTCGACTGCGTGTGAGAGGACTAGGGTTTGACAGATATGGGTTTTTGAAGGCTGATAACAGATTTTTGGATTGAAAGTGATGATAGCCAAACTTTTGTGTCTGTATTCTTTACATTTTTACCATTTTCAATGGCAAGAATTTTTAAAATTGACAAGTATTCAGTGTTTCTCCCAGGATTTCAGTGACACTAAAATTCTCTATTGAAACCAATATCTATAATAATAATAACATTAACAATAATAAATCATATTCATTCATACTTGTGTGGAATCAGATCAAAAGTAAAGCATTTTACTCAATTCAGGTTAAGGTCTTCCCATAGAAAACCAGTGTAATATTGATTGAAATTATACAATAAATATGGAATCAAACAATCTGCATAATATCCATCATTTCAGAGGTGAACAATATGGACTGGCCAATATCTGATTTTAGTAAAGGCCAAAATCGGCCCAATAAAAACTAACCTAATGACTGTTTTCTGTTTGCATCAGTAGAAGGGAGAACAGAGTGAGTCAGAGAACATGGCAGAAGCAAATTGGGCAAAAAGGAGAGAGGAAAAGAAAAGCAGGGAGGGCATTGGAGGGACTCTGCAGTGTCTCACCTACTATGTGTTAGTGCAGGACTCTGTGGGTGGACACAACGGTCCGGTTCAGCATCCTCTCTAAAGACTCCATGGTGTCAGATGTCATCCTCTTGTCACAGCCAAAGACTTTCTGTCCCCAGCAGCCAACAGCAGACACCCTGGGGTGATAAGGATGACACAGACAGAGACAAGTCCAGGCCACCCCGCCACCAAGTGGCAATCACCACACCACTGGATCAGTAATTACACTTTTTTTTTCACACTCTCTCACTCCACTTTCCCTTCTTGTTGTCTCTCACCCTACTTTTCTCTCCCAAGGCGGAGATGGTCGCTAGGCAACCCGCACAACACAACAGCAGAGCTCTCCAACTTGGCTCTCCGCTCGGCCTGCCCCTGTGGTTTCAGACAATCAAATACATGAGTGTGTGCATTCACACAGAACGTGTATGGGAAAGGTGAAAGCTATGAATAGTTTCCATCTCATAAGCGCAAGTTAATAGTCCCCTGAGCTTTTAAGAGCCGCCTCTTGACTGGAGAGTGTAAAATCATCTTGCATTCATCATAGAATTATTACAGGGCATCCAAATCGCCGTAAAAAGAAAGAATGGAAATGAATAAGAGAGTAAATTTGTGAAGAGAGATGCTTTTAATTCAGTCCGACTTGAATAAGACCATCATAAAGCCACTTGTTGTAGACAGAGCCATCCATCTACAGAGTGATGTGAAATCAGCAAGGCCAAGACGGTTCCTAGTGCTGCCTGGTACAACGTTTACAAGAAATTTGTGTTATATTTTCAGGCAACAAACACATTTCAAGACATTAAGCGGAATAGTTGCTGATATTGCTTGGCAACAAAATTTAGTTCCAAGAAGTAAAACCTGAATCACTGGAGGCTTATAAAATTTCTAGACTCCTCAATGTTGTAATGTCTGTAGATACAAGGCTTTGGCTGGGCAAATCCTGAACCTGCAAAGAACCCCATGGATAGCAAAATAAGGATTGAACTGCGTTACATTATTAATGCACTTATACAAATACCATGTTGTGTGCTGCAACATAACCGTTCACCCAGATACAAATGTAATCTGAGCACAATCTGTATTAACGCATACAACAGAGACAGCTGTTACATAAGTGCGCCCACTCTGAATATATTGAAAAAAAAGAATTTCACAGATTGTTATGAGGTTACAGTAATCAAGCTAGCTGCTTACAGAGTACATTCGAAAACTAGAATGATCATCATGGCTTTACAAAAATATACATTTCATGGGCGTGCACGGAGCGACACGACACCTTGGCACATACAATAGTTAAAAAAAGAAAATAAAAACAGGAGATCCCATCGACCGGTTTACAAAAAACACAAAGCTCGAGAACGAATGGCACTTACTGTAACTATAGCAATTAGGAATCTCCGGGGCAGCATTACAGCCACATACAAGTAAACAAACACTCCCACAGAAACAACTCAGACTGGAGGTACAATCAGCAGAACGGACACTGGGCTAATCCGCTTTCAATTCAACCAATTCAGGAAAAGGATTCTCTAGAAAATTCAAAAGTGGGAAACTTTGACTAAACGTTGACTAAATTAAATGAAAATTAATGCTCTATCTTTAACCACTGAATTGACAGAATTGAGATGGATTTGACCTTGACCCCGTCCACATGCAGCTCCATTCCCTGTTGGGTCTCAACCTGAGTATGGGTGGGGGCCTTTTAAGAAAACTTTCACACTCCCCTGCTTTCCAACATTGACCACAGCCTTGGCATATAGATTCAATCCTGGAATTTAGTTACCACCTTGGCAGCGGCATTAGAGGAACAATAACTGAGGCTTTCAGACAGAGAACCCTATCGGTCCGTTTCATATTTAGAGATGTGTGATATTTCCAAATCCTTTCATTTAAACACTGCAAGTAATAGTGTATAGTAAAGATAGTAAAGGCTGTAACTAGTAGGTGATGTGTTAACATTCACTCTCCAAAATTATTTGGATTGAATATACAACTTTGGCTGTATATGTACACTGCAAATGTACATTGGCTGTTAAAAAAAACCACAAAAACAAAAATGGTTCTTCATCTCAAGACTTCATGTCACTGAATGCAAAAGAACCTGACTCTAACTAACCCACGATATGCTGTTAGCTCTCACCACATCAAAAAGTCCCAAAATAAGCATCACATGGCAGGTGTAATTCAATTTGATCCAGACCAGAGGAGGAGGGGGGTCAGCTGGTTGGAGTAACAGGCACTTAGGCCTCAACCGCCGCTGTATTCTGCTGCTGGACGCCCTCTGCGGCCGGGCCGAGCGGGCCGGCCCACCACAGCGTCAGGGCGTTGTCTTGACGCGTCTCCCGCGGCGACATCACGGCCTCGCCCGCCTCGCCTTCTGAGGCCGAGTCGCCCTCGCTGTCTCCGGGCCACAGGAACTGGCGCTGCCCGCTGGACGACGCCAACAACGGCATGAAGGGATGAATGCTGGAGGAGAGGCCGACGGAGAAACAGAGGGAGAAGATATAAGGAATACTGCACAGTCCCATGGCACATTCATGGCGATGCTATATAGAACTAATTAATTATGAGTTTATTTGAATGTGATCTCTGAACTATTATCAAACATATTTTATCAAACATATAGTCATTTGTCACACTACTTATATTACTTTTCCACTACACCTCCAAAATTGCCAGGTGTATCCTCTCTTATTAGAACAATTCATTTGCCTCTCCTGTGCTTTTGTGTGAGTGAGAGGAACCAAACAGCGGCGCAGTCAGTGACAAGGATTTAAGTACCCAAATTTACAGAAGCGTTTTACACATATCCACATACATTTGCATAAGTAATTTCTCTCTGCTGCCTAGAGCTGTTGGTGGCTGCTCTCTGCTTGTCCTTTTCTTTTGCCAACAGTTTGGTGCTTTGGGAGAGTTGACATCTTGCTTTTGTTTGTACCTTTTTGTAAGATTTTTTTTTTGTACCAGCACACAGTTTACAATTGACAGCAATGTTCTTTTCATCCTTTCGCTCCATAAAATGCAGATAGCGGGAATACTTCCACCCAGTTCAACTTTTCTTTTTTCTATGTAGTCATCTAGTCGCAGTGCATGTCTGTGTCAACTGAGAGGACAATGACTGTTTATGACAAAAACAAATTGGGGGATGGTGGTGGGATATAGTGTTCGGATAAATCGACTTCAATCTGATATTCAAAGGGGATGATAGCTTTTAGATTTGTAACTTTCTACATTACTCGTTGCTGTTGGGATCAAAGTTACATTTCTTTGCAACAATACCTGATGCCGTTGGTGCAGTCCCAGTGGCCCTGGAACTGGAGCTGAGGTTGCAGTAGCTCCTCACTGCCATCAGAAGGAGCTGTTTGGGTGTCCCATATCGACACCACTCCCTCTGTGTCCCCGCTCAGCAGGTACCTGCCTGACCTAGACACACACAAAGAAACCTCCATGGACAATAGATATAATACAACTGCCAGAGGTGAAATCAGCCCTGTGACACAGTTCAAGCTCACACACCTCTCACTGAGTAGCGTTCTGGCTGGTGTAGAGTAAAGTAAACTTACATGTCCAGGTCGAAGTAGATGCGCTGGTTAGTGGCCACGTTCCTCTTGAGAGAGAACACGACCTTGCCTGGCTCCCTTAGGTCCCAGCACAGGATCTCTGGATCCTACACATACAAACACAAACACACACACAAATATGCAATTCACAACAGCCTCTTGTCCCTGGCTGTGCTCAAAGTGGGCATAATGAGGCAAAGCAGTACTTACTGTGCACCCACATGCAAGGCCAGAGTTTCACTGCTCTATGATTTACCTCCCAGACTTTTTAGACAATAGACATGACATTCTGAACGAATTAACAATTATTTTCTTCGTTGATGTTCCTATGGAGAAATGCTAAAAGTTTCTCACCTAACCTAAATGCAAGAACATGTAGATACTATTGAGGTTTCCATTCAAGTTTCCAAATGAGGTTAATATAGTAAATAAATAAAAAATAAATAAAAAAAAGACAAAAACTAGGTGTTAAAAACCATTGTCGTAAAACTGAAATATGAATACAAAGACCGTGAAAAGACTAAAACTGAACAAAAATTATGTTGTCTACATAAAATAAAAATATAGTCAAATGTTTTTGTCTTTTTGTTTATGTGCAGGATAAAAAAAATAATTAATTTTGGGCAGAGAATCTTATTAATTAGAATGATCTTTTATTACTTGTATTACAGAATACCAGTTGCAAGCATATACAAAATACCTGTTCTGAACTTCTATCATTATAACTGTAAATACACCACCCATGCCAAAAATACAACTACAACTGAAATTAAATAAAAATAAAACTTAAAATTAAAAAAAAAATTAAACTAAACTTAAAACTACCAAACCCTACCAAAACCCACACTGCAAATGAACTAAAGCTAAACTGAAATTTTAATTAAAATAATTTAAAAAAAGGAATCTATATAAAAATAAAAACTAATAAAAAATCCATAACTATAACAACATTTGTCTACTAGCATGTAAATGGAGCAACAGGTGGGGTAGTGAGTAGGGAGACTACCTTCAACCAGAAGGCGCAGGTTCAAACCCCTGTGACAGCAAACCTCTGCCCTGCTGAAGTGTCCATGAGCAAGACACTGAATCCCTACCAGCTCCATGATCACTGTTCTGTAGCTGACCCTGACCTCTGACCTCCCTGTGGAGGGAGGGAGGGACAAACGAAAAGAGCATTTCGCTTTTGGGGATCAACAGAAAACCACAAAATATTTTTAAATGTCTACCCTCCTTGTCTTAAACCTCAGCAAAGCACACAAAGCTCTTATCCAAAAACTTTGATAAATGCTATAATGCTTGTGTAAACTGGTTTTGCAATGCAATATCTGAGCAAATTAATGCGTTTCCTAGTTAACACACAAAGCCCACTGATGGTATGTGTGTTCGAGAACAAAAAACCAAGCGAAGCAGCATTTCTACAGCCATCTCTCTCCTCTGCGTGTTGTTGAATGCGAGTATGTGTGTTTAATATGTGTGTTGGTGCCCTCACCTTGCGCCCGCCGGTGTACAGGTAGTTGCCGTCGGGGGAGAAGAGCAGGTGGGTGAGGCCTCCGTGGTGGCGGGTCGGCAGCAGTGCCAACGGGGTGCCGTCTTGGCAGGAGTAGAGGCCGGCGCTGCGAGAGTAGGAGCCACAGGCGTAAACAGACAGGCAGGGGCTGAAGGCAAAGCAGGAGATGATGCCACTTTGGCCCTGCTTCTTCACTGGAGGGGAGACAAGAGACAGGAGTGGCAGTTGGCAGGGTGTTCAGGCTTTCAACAGGTTTGCAGGACACAACTCCCATTCATTTCTAATGAAGGCCCACTTTTTGGCGGCTTTTGAGTTCCCGATTACATCCCTGAGAGGAACAAATACATTTTTCATGCCTGAAAGATACTCAGTACTGAAGCCCGACTTGTATCGGTTGTTTGTCCATTTCATGTTTTTACCCTCCTCACTCTGTCTTAAGAAAACAAAATATTTTACTTGCAGAAGCAGGGGTTTGGCACAGACCTCACGAGTATCAGATCACCTGTTTTTGAGATCGGCCGTACACCCACACGTAATTCCCAGTTATTACGCATCAAGCAGAGCTGATGGAGCCAAACGGGGAAAGAAATCATAGACAGCAATGTTCTTAGCCTGAGCAGGATGGTGAGTTGCCCGTGCAGCAGGGCTAAGGCTTACTCATTACCTTCAAAACATCCCTTGTGTGAGTCATTTTGTATCTTGTTACCACGTTTGATGAGTTACCATTCCTCATAAGGGAATAACACCCAGATGACTACAGATAGTGGTTAAGTACCCTACCTACAACGTATGACCTCCCTGGCCTAGGATGGAATCCTATTACAGTCCCTCCTACTTTGTGTCCCTCGCTAATTCCCACTTTATAAAGAATTAAAAACACTAAAAAAAAGGTGAGGAGACTGTCTGCTCTCCTTTAGATGAAAAGAAAGAAAACATTTTAAGCTGAGCCCAGGCTCTGTCTAGCCCCAGTAGGCCCCGCTGTGAGAGAGTAGCTGATGGCTGACCTATGGTGGGTCTCTCCTCACAGTCTCTGCCGGGACGCTCGGTGTAGAACACCCGGACGGTTTTGTCGAAGCCGCAGTAGAGCTGCGAGCCGTCGGGGGAGAAGCAGAGGGAGTGGGCCGCCGTCAGCTCGTCCAGGTGGTTGTATGGTCGGAAACTGGCCCGCACCTCCCCGTAAAACGCGTCCCACACGTGGACCGGGTTGTCGCGGCTACTGCTGGCTAGACTGGAGCAGGCAGATATCACAGAGACGAGTGAGTGAACAGAGAAGAAGAAAGGCAGAGAGGGAAAGAGAGAGAGAGAGATAATAAGACAAACAGATTGATGGAGAGGGATCAAGCAATAGAGAGTTGATGATGAATGATGAAAAGTTTGTAGTGAGAGGGTAAAAATAATCCTGAGAAATAATATTGAGTGAAGTAAATTTTTATTGTCCCTGAAGGGCAATTTGCTTTACAGCTAGCACTCATTGAAACATGGTACAAATGACTCATGTAAGAGGTTCAAAACACACATATAAAACCCAGAAGGACGATGTAGTGTGCAGTGAATATAAGGGTATAGGTCAGGATCAGTATTTGTTCATTAAAGCTGGAGGAATAAAAAAAAATAATTTTTAAACCTGTTGGCTTCGCACTTGGAAAAGCTGTACCTGTGCCACAAAAGGTGCTACTTAAATTCATATAAAAAGAGGTTGCTGGGATTCCTTTAACCTTGGTTATGCATTTCCATCACTATTTTAATTTTCTTGTTTCAAAACCCAAAGGCACCAGCCTTCAGAATGCATCAACACCAATAAATCCACAGCAATCATCTGAGGTCACTAATGTATGAAAAGGATATCCGTCACCCCTGCCTCCATTACGGAGGCAATACCACAGCACATTCTTATTTATTCAACTCAGGGCCAAAAACAGAGGCATGCCTTTTTAACTCTAATTGTTGGGCGCTGAACAAATGCTCAAACATCACTGCAGCTCAATTAGACAAAGGAAATTAGCCCCTACCGCTGCTGCCGTGTTCTGTTACGGCCCCTCTGAGCCGCGGCTTTGTTCCAGTGCAGGGAAATGCCCAATTATAATGCTAGACTGCTGCTAGCTTGGAGCCCTGCCTAGAACTCAGCGCAACTTAACCGAGCCACAACAGTGGCCCTTCTTCCCTCTCTACAGGAGGGGCATCAACAACACACGGCTTCTGGCAGATGGAACGATCAAGGAGGGGAGGGGGAGAAGCAGCGAGAGACAAAAGGGAGGATGTGAAAAGAGGGGGAGAAGGAGGGAGGAAGGAGAGACAAAAGGTAAGAGATAGATGGGCTTAACAATCCCAACCTTTTATCTGGCTGAGCATTACAAGTCTTGAGCAACAGTGCCAACTTCACCCCGTAAAAATGTACTCTCAGCATGTCCAACCACCTGTCCTGCAAGAGCCGGTCTCTGAAGTGTAGCAGTGATCTGAATAAGATAAAGGGCATCCGCTGTCAGCTCCTACTAGCATCCTCATCCTCATTACAGACAGAGAGATGGTGCCCGGCTTTGGCAGACACACACAGGCCTCTCAAGTGGCTCATCGTGCACATTAATCGTACCCTCGTGCTGTTTACACAACTCTCATCCTCGGACCTCCTGCCCCTGACCTCCCTCCCCCTTCTCCTCTACTCTCCTCTCTTCTCGCCCAGGAAAGGCTGTCTGATGGTGGGGTGGAGCGGCACCCACGCTGGGCCCCGATCAGAGGGAAGCGTCGGGTGGCGGGGGCAATAACTGGTGGATGATGGGAGCTGGGGGTGGGGAGGTGGCGGCGGTATACACAGCGCATGCCGTCGGCAACCGGGCTTCGGCTCGTTAGCGGGTCTTTACCTCTTTTGCCATTGACGATGGGCATTCTCCACGGTGACGGCTGGGTGTTATTGATGTTGGCTTTGCCTCAGCGTGCACGCACAAACACACGGCAATGTCATAATTATGGCATTTTAAAAGCCTCCAGACACACACACACACACAGTGGAAGGGAGAAACAGATGAAAAGAGAACCCCCAAGTCGGGGAATCATGAGGCCCTTTAGGTGGTGTCTGGAGTGCTGTTAGCGGGCTGAGTCATGCTGAAAAGCACTACGGCCCTCAAACAACCGAGCGGGTTTGCGACAGAAGCAGAGGCAGAGGCATACAAGACGAAGGCCAACTCTTCACTCATAATGAGAGACATAAGAAAGCTTTTACAGCCTCTCTCCACGCTGGCAGCCGGCTCCCACATCCAGCACAAATACCACGGGGATCAAAGTATGAGTCAGATGCACACAACACTATCTCCTCTATTCTGATAGTCTGTTAGACAGGCTTAACCACACAGACACGCACACACACTCTCTCTTACACACACACAAACACAGTGACTAACCAACTCCAAAAACTTGAGGTCTGGGAATTTATAACACCAATCACTCAGTGACACGACCCTCAATAAACAACCTTATACCCTTTCTGCCTACACCCTTCACCAGCTTGCAGGTTGACCTTCAGAGTGAACTTTAAATGTCTTGTTTAGCTTAGCCTAGATCTATCTGTGCGGCTGAGAGGTGAAGCGTACAGAATGTTCTGGGGAATAGCTTGTGAAAGAGGCTGAACTCACAAGCAGGAGTCTGGGTCCAGGGAGCTCATCTTGGGGTACCAGCAGTAGTCGTAGATGGTGTCTCCCTCCGCCATCCTCAGCACTGGACTCTGCCACAGGAAGGAAAAGGAAAAAAAAAGATGGCCAGGCATGTGAGGAATGAAGCACAGGGCATGGAATCATAGTGGGTCAACTGACTGGCATCATGGGGACGCACCAGTACTGACACTGGTGCTGGATATTGGGCTGACACCAGGCTAGAAGAAAGAATCAAGGACTGTTCTCAGTGGTGAAATTCATTATCAAGAGCCACTGGTAACATGGCAGAAATAAAGCAAAGACATCAAAGCTCCATTTTCTGCCTATTTCACAAATAGAAAGATGTTAGATCTCTGTAATGGAGGAAAGTGGATTATATCTCAATCATTTTTGTTCAGTGACCCCAATCTACTGGCCTGTAATATAATTAAGGGATTGGCTTGCCACTTGATGTTGGCCCATGCTTAAATACAGAATGCAGAATGTATTTAATCAGCTAAAATTGGGCTACATTCCCACATTTTCTTAAGCATTTACTTAAACTGATTGAAACACACTTTTTTTCTTAGCTGATCATTACACAAAATACATGCAGAATTGATGCTCAGCCATGACATACTGTGAGTCTTTGTATCTAAAGCTCAGACAATATATTTCACAGTAAAAAATATATTTAACACAATAAATCACTCTAAATAAAACCAGTAGCAGACAGCAGTGGTTCAACATGAGGTACCAATCTCTTATTATGGATTTGGGTCTTGATGAATTGGTATCAGCAGTGAAAAAGTGGTATTGATGTATCCCCATTGACAAGTATATTGACAGATATTGTGTTTAAACACTAAATCCGATTGGCCAACTAATGAACACAGCCTGCTCTCTGAACACTCTGGATCTATGTTTGTACAAGGAAAAACACGAGCTGTCACCAACTATCTGACAAGCTGAGGGTTGCATTTGATTTCTGTCTGCAACTAGTTACACATGACATATCCATATATAAATAGACCGTTTTCAGTGCTTTTCATTTATGCGCTATAGTACTTGCCCAGAAAAAACATCCACTTAAGAAACCACAAACTGGAAGCATAGTGTATATTAACAAATGAATACTGGGCTACTACGGGCCAATAAACATATTGATAAAAGAAATCTGTGATTGTAACGGCTCAAAAAATCCCAGTGGAGAATCTCAGGACATAATGCAAGCTGCTGATTTGCGGTACTGTATGTTTCTTCATGATTCTGGCATCTTTAACCATCTTAAAACAGCTCCAAACAATAGCAGTGCCAAAAGATACAGACTCCAAATAGAATATTTCGGAAGCTGTTTAACAACGATCGTAGCCAAACGTTAGTCGGCATGGTAAGCTATCAGTGCGCTCACCATCTCAGGAAGCAAGTCCCAGTTGTAGCTGTAGATCTCTGGAGGGAGGTTGTACACACGCAGCACATTGTCTGCACTGTTGGTCAGGATACATGAACCATCAGGGGCCCTAGGGGATGAAGGGAGAGAGGGTGAGTAAAGGAGAAAGAGATAGATGACATACCAATAACCAACCTGCAATCGCCTCCTGGTTTCATGTCGCAGCCACAACAGTCAGAAATAAGCAGGAGAGGACTGCAGAACACAGCTGAGCTCAGTGGTTAAGTTAAAAAAAAAAAGTACAGGAATTAAGTCCTGTGTAACTCAGCAGTACTGTGAATTACTTTAGATTAAAGGTGCTGCATGTAGCATTTTTAAACATCAATGTATGACTGTCAAATTAACTGACATGGTGAAATTACCATAAACAAATGGTCAAGACAATTGGTAGCCTCTATCTCATGCCAGTGGTATTGTTAGTGCTAGTGTAATTTAAGACCACACTTCCCATACACCCTGTTGCTTCCTACCACAAAGAGGACATTTGTTTGTTTTCTCTTTGGCTTTACTGAAGCAGATAAACATGTCGAAGTGAATTTTCCATTTGCCTTTCACTCGTTCCACCATGTGCCCTTTGGCAGAAACCTTGAAAGCTTTAACTCTATTTGCACTGGAAGAACAGCACCTTCTTCCTGTTTTGTGCTGTAAAGCAATCCAGCAGATTTCCTACGAAATTTGACCAGTGACACACAATGTAAAATGCAGTGTAGAGTCCAATAGAGACTGCCAATCTTCTCGGCGATGGTTTTGTATATTTACGGTAATTATACTAATGTCTCAAAGTTAATATGGTAATGATTTATTGACGTTAAAATGCTACACATAGCGGCTTTAAAGCCTCAACCTAATGGCATATTTTGTGTCAAGTTAGTATTAGGAGGAATTACCATTTGCAGCCTTTGAGGTAGTTCTCTGGGAAGTTGGAGTACTCAGTCCAGGAACCAGTCAGCATCTGGGGGTTCTGGGTAAAATCTAGACCAAGGCTGCAGACAGGATGGAGAGGAAGAGAGTGTAAAACAGAGGGATGGACAAACAAACCCCCAAATCTACTTCCCAGCCAGAATATTTCCTGAAATAGCTCGCTTGCTAGGCTATCCTTTACATCTATTTCAAATTAGAGTGGATAAAAAAAAATGTTTCCTCCACATACTGCTGTCCTTCACTGGGGCTGTCTGCAGATCCATTAGTGCTCTGCTCCTCCTCTGGTTTCGCCTCTCCTTCTTCTAAAGGAGCATCATGACCTCCATCTCCATTCTGATGGCATTCGACTTCACATCCTGCACTCGCAGCCTCCCCCTCCCCTCCTTGACATCCCTCCTCACATTGCAGGGGCGCTCCTGTTCACAGGACCACAGAGTAAATTTGTGTAGGTAATGGAAAGTAAAGCTGGACAATGGTATGGACAAAGTAACAGTGTTTCAGAGAATAGATGCATCATCATGGCTAAAGATACTCCACCTTGTGCTGGTGGGGCTGGGTCTTCCTGCAGCAAGCCAGCCTGTGCCGCAGTTTCTCCATGCGTCTCAAGGGGCTCGGCAGTCAGCCCCAGGTCCTGTTCCTCCTCGCTCAGCCGGGGCCGCTTGGCAGACGGACAGGCCCCTTCCTCCGGGGTCTCCCTTGGCTCCAAGCTGTCACCCTCAGGTAACGGTGGCATCTGTTGAGGGGGCTCATTATCTGCCTCTGCGTCCTGCCCTACACCTGCCACACCGCCGCTTTCACCGCTCCCCACCGAGTCAGACATCTCTCTTTGTTTCTCAATCTCTCCTGTCAAGTCCTCTACCTGGTGTCTGAGTGCCGGCTTTGTGCCTTGTATCTGCTGGTTGGCTGTCAGACGTGGGTGAGGTAAGTGCTACTAGGGTAGTGCTTCTTCCTGCAGTGTGGGTGTTTGAGTCTGCTGGGGGACGGGGACATCACAGCACCCGCTAGCCTGAATACAGAGGGGCAGACAGGGGAGGGGAGGGGACCGGGCAGGTGAGATCACTTGATAACATAATAACATGGCAACACACACATTTCAAAGCAATAAAACAATATAAAAGCACTTCTTGCAAAAAATGTAAATACAGCTGTCAGTAAAGAGCCTGGTAGAAGTGCTTAATGAGTGACGCTAAACTACACAAACAAACACTAACAGACACCTGTGGCTAGCCGTTGACGTGCCCACCATTTCAAAAACCATTAACGTTAATTTAGTCAGGTAAAAGTTGGCGATTTAATAGTTACCTTAGATTACCTTACACGTTTATTATTCTATATACGTAATGCCGCCATCTTATAACTTAAATTGTATTGGCTTTTAAGACAAAATGCTTCAGTTTGCTTCAGCGTTTCGCCCCAAACACCGACCGCCTAACAGTAATGTTTGCTAAAGCTATCGTTAGCAAATGCTAGCAGCCTGATGCTACCTACCTGTCTGTGTTATGGCTGGCCTGGCCTCTGGTTCTGCTCGGATTTCGATCAAAACACTTTTCTTCTCAGCGGTGTCAATCTTTCCCCTTAAACCGGAGAGTATGAATCACACCAAAACGTCTTCGAAGTCTTTCTACTTGTGGACTTTGTTTTATTTTTATTCACCAGATCATTACGAGAAGTTGTAAACACTGGGGGGCGGCCATGTGGTTGAAACTATCGCGAGAGTTCGTTTGATGACGTGAGGGGTGTAATACAGCTTTGAAATTTCGCAATATTATCGTGCTGATGGGCTGATGCCCGAGACGAGACTTTGGTTGATGCCTCTCACTCTCACGCACATACGCTTTCATTCATTGACCAACATTCACTCTCTACTGCGCGCGCACGCGCACACGCACGCACACACACACACACACACTCACTCACTCACTCTCACTCACTCACCATATCCCCCCCACCCCCTTCATAGATTATGGAGTTCATTAACAAATGTTGAGTCAAACACTGTTAAATGCTATTTTATTTAATATTTTTTGTTCTTCAAACAAACAAAAGCCAAACTATTTACAATTCTTTCAATTGTTCTTTTTCCAAAACATTTTCATTACATGTATGTTGTCATTTCAATAACATTCAAAAATGTTTTAAGCAAAGGAGCTGAGCTGACTGGGGTCACATTTCCATGATTTTATAAAGTCGTTGATACCAATCAAACTTGTTATCAATATCCTTTCGGCCACCACTGCTGGAACGTTGCTTATTGAACTTGTGATAACTGGTGTCCAGAACCAGAGGTGGATGGACTTTATACTCGCAGAGAACAGACATAATCGACAGGATCTTTTGAAAGGTTATAACCAAACATCCGAGAATCTGTGACAACACAATATCGCAGTTTAACTATTCATAAAAGCCTTTTTGTAGTACAGTAAAATAACCTGCAAACCAGTATGTTTTACTCTTTTTCTCTGGACACTGACAGACCAATAACTGAAGCTCTAATATCACAAAATATCAGTTTTTAAAAATGTCAAACAGAGGTATTACGAAACTCATTCACAAAATGTTCAATAGAGAATTGATAGCATTCTGGCGTATGTTTGACATTGCCAAACCTCACAGTTTTGACCACTGTTTGACAACATTAAACTTAGAAACCACTTGGTATCAATTCAACAATCATCAGATACTGGAGCCTGCTGTGCCTACTTCAGTTTACGCACTTGACCTTAGATATGGCACATAACTGGCATTCCACAAATCCTCAGCTGATCAAAACTTACAAAGTTTATTACGACAAAAATGTAAGCTGAAGGTATTCAATGAATATCAGATCCCATATGAATTAACAACTGCATACTGTTTAGTCATCGACAAGGATACAAAAAAGAAGCCACCGGCTGACTAAAAAGATTGATGCCTCCGATCCAGTTTCACTAAATTAGGCAAACATGGGAAAAGATACTTACTTTCCAAATCTCAAGTGACATGGAATTTCATATTAGACGAAACACAACCGACCGGTCAAGGTCAAATCTATTCAGTGCCCTCCGACATAGATGGACAGCGACACCACCGAGTGCATAGATAGAGCACACAGGCAAACTAGGCCGACTTCCGACCCACCTCAAGGTTCAGTGACAAACCCACAAATACTACAAATCATGCAAGCTTGCTCCAAGAATCATGCTTCCACTTCTTTCGAACAAGTCAGTCATCTCAAAGCTGTAAAAGTACCTAATCTTTCGAAACATTAAAGTCATTGGGAGTGTAAAAGAGAACCAAAAACCCCACCTTTTTATCTCAGATTGAGGATAACCAAGTCACTCTGCCTCAATTTTGCCTGTTCTAGAGTAGTACATCCACTGCTATATCGGACACCATGCGATGTTATCACGTAACATCTCCCTGTGTGTTTTTAAGTCCATTCGGTGCGCCCGCCCAGTCAGCTCAGCTCCGGACAGTACAGACTCCAGCCCTTTATTAAGCCTGCACCTTCAGCGATAATCTAAACAGGAAATCTGAACAAAATCCACTCTTCATTTAAAGGAAAACAAAAGCAAACAAAACAAAAATGAAAAAAAAGAAGAAAAAAAAATGAAAACCACCACCAAAAATCATCTTAATCAAGGACTGCTCGCTGCTCTATTCTGTAGCTAACTAGTAACTTTCATGGTGATCAGATGTACGTGTTATCAGGTTGACACAGAACAGACAATAGTTTTGTTAGCCAACAGAAAACAGTCTGGTAGAACGCTTTCCTTTCTCTCTGATCAAAAGACAGATGACGAGGTGGTTTCTAACTTAAATTTGTCATTTTTTTAAAGAACATTTTCAGTTAGCCATCCAGGACTGAACTATAAAACTTAAGGCATGTGAACAGATAACTGAAACAAAACTCACTAGGAGAGAAAAAATCAAAACACAAACTTTTACATTATTTACAAAGCAGAGCGCTCACGTTTATATTATTGAGCTTTGCTGCTTGCTCGTGTGTGTGTGTGTGTGTGTGTGTGTCATATCAGTTCTGATACTGATGTAGGCCCCTCAGTTATGTGCGTAGATGTGGTTCCAGAGGAGAGCCAACATAAGTGAATGTAAATTGCTTTTGCTGTGGGTGTGCATGTAGTGTGTCCGGGACTCGTTCCGACTCTAGAATCTACATGTGAAAATCTGCGACGTGTAGCTATGTGAATGTTTATATGCATGTCTATGTCATGTTGAGAAGTCTTTTTCTTTTGTACAATTCTTTCAAGTTCTTCTACTTCCACAGCTGCAGGGATCTCTGCTAGCTTAGGTGTAATCAGGCCAGGTCCAGCCAAACCCAACCCCAGCCCTCAGCCTCGGACTTCTGGGCAGGAGGGGCAGGTCTTCCGCCCCGCTGGTGAGAAGACCTCCAACCGCCGAAGAGTTCCAGGCTGAGGTGGATAATGCCATCTGAGCAGTTAGTGCCTCTTTATCGTTGCGGAGGAAATTTTGCCCTCCTCTTCCTCACCGGAGACGGTCTGTTCAAACCCCAAAACCTCGAGCAGCTCCGACACAGATGGGATCCACCGTCGACTGCATCCGGTTCGCTGTCTGACAATGCCAATGGCCTGCCCAGTCCAAGGTCAAGACAGAAAGGGTCTTGGGGTTCCAGTTCAAAGGGGGGCAGGCGCTGGGGTTAACTGGTTCAAGGGTTGGTGGTGGATCCTCCTCGCAAAGGGCAGCAAATAAAGAACAGCTGGAATCCTGTGAGGAGACATAAAGATAAGCACAAGATAATCATCACCACATCGTCCAGTACTGTTAGCAACACTGACGCGCCAACCAGATTAACCTGGAGTGAATGAATCAATGAAATCATTTGAATGCAACAGAGCGAGCAGAATAGCAGTAAAACAGTCTTACTGAAACCAAGGCTCTTTCTCATGTAGTCGTTGTATTGCTCTCCAGGCAGGCAGCAGGCTAGGTGATGAAAGTGGAAGTCAAAAGACAAATGTCCTTCCCAACAACCCTTCGGACCGTCCCTCGTCTGCCTCTTTTCAGCATGTCTGCTGATCAAACACTCGAGGCCGGGCAATCTGTAGCCGTTGCAGCATCCATTTTGATAAATAGCTATCAGTCAGTCTTGGAGCCACTGCAGCATGTCCCAAACCTCAGTCCATGTCCATGTGGTTTTCCCTCCCCTCCCTGATAATTGCAGGGTTACTGGCAAACTAAGGGAAACCCACCACAAGTTTATCTCAAACTATATTCAAAAAGATTGGTTTTCTCGAAGAACATTCACTCCTTATAATCAATGTCTCATGAATTTTCCTTCATCCGTTTGCAAATCTTTTTTTTTTTTTTTCCTCTGAAAGGTGATACAAAAATATGGTTATGTACAGGAGGTGGAAGAAGACGTGCTTCTCGAGTCTCTTATTTCAGTTTGGGAATATCTTGTTTTCAGCGACTCCGTCAAAGTCATAGCAATCCTCCTGTTGTAAATTGTGCTCCCATCCCCAAAATGGTACCTCACAGCTTGAATGAACAAAAGTGCATAGGTGAGTTGGTGAGGGCAGGGTGTGAGTGCTTAAGAGGGTTGAGGTGAGGACAAGTGCACTAACCAGGTGTACCCATGTTGCCCTCTCAGTCCCCTCCAGGGTTAGGTATAGCCCTGCACTCCACTCTCCACAAAATAAAGACAATCTTTGATTTTTCTCCTCCGCTCCTTGGTTGATCATAAAGTCTCGGGGATCCACGACCGCGCGAAAGGTCCAGTATGAGGATCTTGTCTTCTCTGTCTTATTGTGATGCCATGCCACTCTTCCTCAAAAACCAACACCACTCGATGTCCATATGGCAGAAGCGCACTTGCAAACCCCACCCATCTGACGAAAAAAAAAAAAAAAAAAAAAAAAAAAAAAATTCAAGGAAAAAAAACTGCACCCACAGAAATCCATGTGGTTTGTAAACAACCAAAGCTCCAGTATGGAATAGAAAGAGTCCTTTCTTTAAATTCATAGTCATTGTTTGTACGACCAGGATTGTAGAGGCAGTGTGTTCAACTGTATCCATCCCGAGTTCTTTTTTCTTCTCCTTTGTGTAAATAAAAAAAAGACCTCGCTAAACTCTTTGAAGCTTTTTTGTATGTTTGTTTCCATTTTTGAAATATTTTGAGGAAAAACAAATCTGGTATCAGCACGGTTTTCTTGTCATTTTTTTTTTTTTGGAATACATTCAATATTTTCTTAAGAAAAATAATACAAACACACTTCACATGGCGGTAATGAAACAAAACAAATGAAAATAAAAAAATTAAGGAAAAAAAAAATTAAAACAAACAAAAATAGCAGCCCCAAGTGCTCATAATCTTAGTCCAAATACTTTTTAAACTTTGTATATAATGTATATATTCATATATATTTTTCATTAAAAAAAGAAAACTCGTCATTATCAAATTGCAACAACGAATAAGTAACACAATATGCTAACATATCATGCACCATCCTGTGCACTTGCACATTAAGATGCTGTATTTTTTTTTTTAGCAGAGTCAGAAACTCGACACCTTTCATTCACAAGTTCGAGAGCTGACAAAAGGCAACGTGATCACACCCCAGGAAAACAGACTGGACTAACCTTCCGATGGATCACCCCCAGACTAAACTAGAAATATTTACGATATAAAGTTACATACATTACATACACTGTGCTGAGCACTGACACAGGTCACACTCGCTCTCAAAAGAGTTAATGTCTCAATGGCCACGCACCCTATCCAAGTTCTTAGGCACAAATGTGCATTCATACACATACAAAAAAGCACATGCATACAAATGAGTACCTGTAGTCTCAACTCATTTCTATGAACAGTAAATGAACATGCACGCTCACACACACACACACACACACACACACACAAGGTCTCACTCAGACGCGCACACAGTAATGTCCCTCATGATTTGCCCTGTCTGCCAGTCCTCACAGGTCTAGAGACAGCTCCCCGGGGGGAGGAGCTAAGGGAAAATTCAAACAAACGAGTGGTGGTCATCATACGATGAGCGCAAAGCTAACATTTACAAATGTATGCATTTCTATTATGTCTATCTGGGGATGAAGAGCTGGTGAGAGAAAGGATGTGTTGTGCAATTGCCCCCTCTCCCTCTCTCTCATTCGTTCACTCACTCACTCTCAAAACATACAAAGCAAGTCCCCGTTTGGAAGAGGGACGCACACATTCTACACATGAGAATACAAAATTATCATTTGAACAAAAAGACAAAAAATGGCCTCTTATGTTTCATACATCTTGGTAAGCAATGAAAGAAAGAAAAAAAACATTGTGCAGACTGGTATATTACTGATACGAACCAACCATCACACAATCAGTCACTCTCACAGTCACTCGTACACATTCACAAAAATATTCATTTCTATAACTAACCCCCATTTGTTTTTGATTTTTTTTGACGTTTTTCTTATTCATTTTTTAGGCAAGTGC
Organism: Centroberyx gerrardi; assembly: GCF_048128805.1. Lineage (NCBI taxonomy): Eukaryota > Metazoa > Chordata > Actinopteri > Beryciformes > Berycidae > Centroberyx > Centroberyx gerrardi. Next base: position 16,769,312 of record NC_136019.1, read on the forward strand.
AAATCTTCAAGTTTTTTTTTATAATCCATTTTTCAATAGCTTTACTTTTTATATAAACGTAAAAAAAAAATGCTAAACAAGAGAGAAATATCAACAGTGTTTGTCTTTCGAGAAAGGATTTGCTTTCTGATAGGGTTTCAACTAAAAAACGGTCCCCCTGACTTTGAAAACCTACCAGCCCCGACCGTCCGCCCCACCGACTTTGCTTCACCCCCCCACCCTTCCAGTTCCGATTCCCACCCATGCGCATAGGGAATTGTGTACGTCTAATACACATATACCATATGCGCACTGATTCTGAACCCAAAAAAACCAAAACAAAACAAAAAAACCCTATTCAAATCCCATCTCAATAAAGTGCATTAGTTCAGTATAAGGTGCTTAATCTTTTGAGTGCCAGAGGATACCCATCTTCCTTTTAACCTCACCCCCCCCACCCCCCTCTCCCCTGCTCAAGTGATCAACTGGTTGCAGCAGGGAGCCCTTTTTTTTTCTATCCCGAGGGAGGGAAAGGGGTGGGAGGCGCAGATCCGGGCGCCTCCACCCCGCACCTCCCCCCCCGCGCTCGCTCGCTCCCCTCCCTCCTCCTCCCTCCCCCCCTCCCCCGCCCCCGGTTTCCCCCAGCAGTGCACATTCGTCATCAGGTTTGTCTGATTAAAAGACAGAAGGCCTCAGGTAGCTATTGCTGCTGCGCTGCGTCACATCAGTAATCCTCCACCATCTCCATCTCATTCAGGCTCAGACAGTCGCCCGTGTTGTGGAATGAGTACCCTGCAGGGGGGGGAGGGGAGGAGCAAGAGGGAAGGGAGGAGGGGGGAGAGAGAACGGAAGACAGTGGGGGCAGAAGCGCCAGCTTAGACAGTGTAGGGTGTGGAGTAAAGATGCAATCCAGTAATTATTTGACCACATAAATTTGGATACAGTCGTCGTGTTCTTGAAGTGTTTACATTTGTTTACATCAACAAATAGAAACTGAACGTTTACAGACTTGGTATGTCAAATTTATGTCTAACTTCCCCTACTTGTCAGTCCTGTTTGAATATAAAAGGTTTTCAATACAACAAATCATGCACTGCAAATACAACCTGGTCCTTTACACAAAGGAAGCAAATTTGACTTAACTAAGCCAGATGTATTTTGAGATCTGCTGAGGTAAATCACAAATCATTTGTAATATACCTGGATATTGTTTATGATCAATATTTAGCTACTACTTAGTTTAAGATACTATGCATAAATCAATAGAACAATCTGTGGTAATGTAGCACAGTGTCCCTAAGAAATCGTACTATACCAACTTAATACGTTTTTCCATAGCTGTTTATTTTGTACCACACTTTTATTTACGTTATATTCGCTATTGTCATCCAGCATAAAATTCACTCTCACAAATGTAAATCCTTGTAAAAATTGTAACATTTACACACAGATTAAGCTTTATACTATACTTTAAGCTTTTTACTTTATTTTATGCTATGATACAAATAACTTTATTTTTGTGCTCTGCTGTTAAGTCCAGCATGCAAGAGCAGGGAAGTTGAGCCAGTTTCCGCTATGGGGAAACGTACTTTCAGTTCCCCCTCTTCAAAAGTACTAGCCATGTCTTTCTGAGGAACCTACTGTCACAACTATTGTTATTTCATGTATTTTAGGTCATTGTTTTAGTTTTAGTAGATTTTTTTGTGGTTGTGGTATCATCTTAGAACCAAAACCATGATATTTGGTCTCGCATTGGCACCCAAATAAAAACTGTTGTATAGTGACGATGCTAAATCTTAAGATGCAATTTATTGTAATTCAAAATCCCTGGGCAACTTCACTAGGACTCCACCCAAAGGAGAGCATGGTGCACTCGGATTAACTTCAGATGCCTTATTAAAGGTGCAAGATGTGCAAGATCCTCACCCACTAGCTGCAATTTATTGTGTCTATGAAACCTAACCATCTAAATTCTAGCCATTTACAGATGAATGAAGCCAATGAATGAAAATCATTCAATCATGTAGTAACTGGTGAGGTCATGTACCTAAGATGCTGGGGTCAGAGTGCAGCATCATGGGCTGTTTCTTCTTCATCTTTCCTCCCTGGTTGTCATAGAGACCAGCCTTGCCCATGTGGGCGGCCTGGAACATGGACTGCAGGGTGCTGGGGTTCATACTCCGCATCGAGTCCTGAGAGAGAAAAATGGAAAGGGGAAAACAAAAAAGGGAAGATGAAAAAAAAAACAGTCAGAGAGAGTCAATATGAAGGGATCGACAATCTGAAGAAAAATCCTCCAAAACATCATTAAATGAGCAGTATTTTCTACCTCCACTCCTCCAAATGCACCATCTATTCTAACCCCATCAGTGTTTAGTTGTACAGTAGAGCGGCATGTCAGGATTTACCTGCAGTGGGAAGTTCATGTTCAATCCAGCCACTTCCTTTGATAACTAAAGAAGACAAGAAGAGGGATTCAAAATGGTCACACTGAAGCGCTGCACTCTCAAAGGTTTCTCTTGTAGCCAATGATGTACAGTCACAGCCCGGGAATTGACACATCAGTGTGTGAAGGGCTGCTCCCTTTTAGTCAGTTGTCATGGTCTAAACAGTCTTTTTATGACCATTAGTAAGTTTTATTATATTTAAATATAAATTCATATTTTATAGTTAGGGTTATTAAAAGCAAGTCTCTCACATCGGAAGGCAAGAACTAAATGTCATGATTACATGCATCTATAATAATGACTTGTCAATCAAATGGACTAGGTACAGAACTGTTCAAGTCGTAGTTCGGTATGTTTTGGAATGTTTTTGGCACAGGTGGTTACTGCCAGTAAAGGAGCTTAATATTACTTCCAATGATTCATACTATGAGCTTTTTTGTGTGGGGTGCAACTCTTGGAAGCTGTTAATCGCTTTCAACTTCCAAATAGACAGATGTATTAACACACTTCAAATCTTTGGGCAGTGACATCAAAACTGCACCACCCAAATAACTTACAAAAAGCCAATTCTGAAGCTGTTAACAGTTGATACCGCTATTGGGTGGCTTCCTGGCTGCATTAATTCCTGAGAAAACCCTCATTGATTTTCCCATTGACAAATGCAAACAAATTTGTCATGAATAATTAACTGCATGAACTTTACCACAGCAGCTGTCTTTGACTAAGGCTATAAACTATAATCTGTTGAAGTTCATTGCAATAAAACCTTGTACAAACTATTTAAATAACTGTCCTTAGAAGCCACACAAGAAATTACAGTGCATAAAAGGAAGACTGTTTTTAGATTAAATTAAAATCAATGCCATGTTCAACTCAATGTACTTACTTAGTAATTCGAATTACATTTTAATTAAAATTTTCTATGCAGAGGTCACATCTTTTGTCACTATGCTTTGAATCCAGCCACCAGAGGACACATGATGACCTCCCTTCCATATCCCACCGAGAGAAAACCAAGTCTATGCCAGGATTTCACATAACTTTCCTGCTCACCTCTAACCCACAGAGAGATGAAGAGTTTTAGCTGTTTGGATGCAAAACACAGGAATGCTCTTCACCCATTGTAAAAAGAATATATCTTTAGACAGCATTAGCAATTACTTTGAGCGCTTAAATGTATCTATTTACTGAGTTTTATGGAGTTTGAGAAAGCCTTTCTGAATTTGCAAGTTAATGAAGAAGGCACTGAAATGTAACACTAACATACTGAAGCAAAGTAGCAGGCCTAACACATAGTTTGCAGAATCATTACTTTTAGTGGTAAGAAAATAAATTGAAACAGCCAGTGCCTGATTTACATTTCCAGTAAGTGGCTGTTTTCCTGATGTTGTTTGTTCAGTTGTACGTCCTTCATTCTGCATATCGCATCAAACCAGGTCAGCTTTTTTTTTTTTTATACATACACTGTTCCAGGCATAAAATGGACCACTCGCCCACTAGGCCTACCTGTTGCTGCTGTCTCTGTTGGTTGGCTTTCTGTTTGGCACGTCGCTCCAGGAACTGTTTGGCGAACTCTTTGGCTTCCACTGTGTCCCCTAGGTAGGACCGGATGAAGTCCAGCACGGCATAGGGAGACTCCACCTCCTTCAGGTACGCCACAATTGTGGCAACTTCATACAGACACACACACGCAGTTTGAGTCATTAGCAATGGTATGAGTGTAAGGACAAAGAGTCAAATATGATTGGTGGAAAAAAAGACAAGTAGGTGGAAAGGTTAAGTGATGACAAAAGTGGCTAATGCAATTCATTACAGAAAATTACAGAAATTAGAGTCGGGGTCATTTCACAAAAGAGGTGGCTTTTGTTAAAAACAAAACAAAAAAAAAGCCCTCTGTCATTTAGAAATTATTTGCATTTTCTCTTTACATGCCAAATAGACTGAGCTGAGGGTGAATTCACCACACCCTTGACACAGCTTAATACATAAAAAGGCTGGGCAGCCTACCATCCAGAGAGGAGGAGGAGTTGTTGGCGGAGGTGTTGAGGGCGTGCAGCATCTGTTCACACCAGGTGGTGAAGCCGTCCTGAGGCTTCATGCCCTGCAGCAGCTTCAGCAGCTTCTCCTCCTCCTCTGTCCGCTTGCGACGCATCATGTACTGATCACTGTGGAGGGCAGACGGGGAGACATGCATATTCGTTATGTTCATCGGCTGAGAGAAATATTTGTAAACAAGCGCGTGATTCGTGATGAGCGGCGACCAGCTTGGCGCTTTGAGGAGGACATTTGGAGGGGAAATCCAGATCAGGTGGGGGGCAGGGTGCTTATGAAACGAACTCCTATTCACTTCTAGCTACCAGGCATACTGCTTCATATTTGCCAGCAGTAGGCTACATAAACACGAGATAGATAGAGAGACAGAGAGAGAGAGAGAGAGACTACTACTTGGGTTGGAATGGACGCATGCTAACACTTTAACACACTGTCTGTTTAGCCCACTTATCTCAAGAGCACTAAATACTGAAGGTGAAACTGTTTCCCTTCAATCTGGCATCCTGTACCTGAGAGAGGGGCTGCTGCGGCTGTTCTTCATGCCCATGTTGTTGTTGCTGTTGCCACGCAGACTGGTCTGGTTCTTCACTGCCTCGTCCCACATGCCCATGCCGCCTGCAGAGCCTCCGCTGCTAGCCTTACCCTCCATACCTCCAGGCCCTCCCCACATGCCAACACCGTCCACCCACTGCCCTCCCATGGAGGAGCCCCCCATCGACATGCCAGGGTGCTAGAAACAGACAGAGAGAGATGTCAGGCTGATTACATCACATTCAAAATGACCTGCACTTTTCTATTTGCATTGCCTGCAATGGTCTCTCTCTATGGACTATTTCTGTAGGAGTCTTCAGTTAGAAGCTATAATTTCCTCTGTGACTCACGCGGTCTCTCTGCTGCTGGGCTCTCTGTTGCTGCTGCTGCTGCTTCAGGAGCCTCTCTGCTTCCTGCTGCATCTCCAGCAGGGCCAGAGCCGGGGGCTTTCCTGCCTTGGCGAGCCCGGAGGATGATGCCCCGCTCCAGCCTGAGCCGCCTGCCCCGGGCCCCTGCTGCTGGGGGGTCTGCTGGAGCAACTTCATGATCAGCTCCTGCTGCTGACGACACTAGAGGGAGGAACACATGATGAGGATTAACACTTTAAACATTAAAATTATAAAATGGACAGCTGCGGTCCTCAGTTCTGATTAGCTGAGTTGCTTTCAAAGCAATTGCAAAATACCTGATAAACATACACCTGTGAACATATTACAGTTAATTTAAATATTAATAATATATACACACACACCCCTCATAGTGCATGATAGTTAATGTAAATATTAACAAATTAACTGAATATCATCACTCATACTGGTACTAATGGGTCACTTAAGAACATTAACATTCAGTTTTATAGAAGAAAATTATGATAAACTCCAATCTCCTTTGTGTAGGTGCCTAGGAATATAGAGAAGGCATCCAAGAATGAAGAAATTCCATCACAGTGCTCTTGCAACGTACAAATTTCCACACTCTGATGAAGGTCTGTGTGGACCAAAAAGTTAATTAGTAAAAGAACTGTATACACTACAAGAGCAGTGTGTGGCAATTTCTTCATTTTTGGTTACCAGAATAAAAAAAAAAGCAATTAACTACAAGAGGCCTTGATTTGCAAGTGATTTTAGAGAAGCTAAGAGGTGTTGCTACATAACAAGAAATGGATGAAAGCATGATCAAACAGAAGCAGATTTACACATTAAACAAAAGGACATTTGACATTTAATTTTTCAAAACGTTCAACAGAGTGCAAACCCTGAAAACCCAGTCCAACTAAGCAAAGCTTGAAAGGTACCTGCCCAAGGCAACAGAAGGGGGAAGAGAGAAAAGGCAGATTCATCCCCTCTTCAACACTTCTTCCTCTCATCTCACCTGCTTGCGTCTGAAGAGCTCCTCCTCCTCCCTCCTTTTCTGCTCCTCCTGCTGCCTCCTCTTCTCCTCCCTCCGCTTACGCTGCTCCTCCTCCTCACGCTTCGCCCTGAGTTCAGCGTCTCGCCTCTCCTGCTGGAGCTGGAAGGTGAGAGGTCAGGGGTTGAATGGAGTAAGGCGCACAGATTGAGATTAGATCAATATAAAAAAATATTCCTTTAGTCAAATCCTGGCTTTGGCATTTCTCAAAATCATTGCACAGCTAACTGGCTAGCTGTTGGACGTAGTTAAAGGCAATCATTTCACACCCATATTCATTAGACTGAAAGGGGGCGGATCCCGAATCCCTTATTTGGGCCGAAAAATTATGTCACGCTTGAGAGGACAATACGCATCATGTTACAGATATGTGGTCAGCAGCATTATCAAGGAGAGAGCTTCCTGCTACTGAGACTACTCACATTAACAGGAAATGGTACACCAGATGTACCTTGGGAAACAGAGTGGTAAGTGTATACATTTACCATTTTCCCACATTTACCGTAACATATACACCAGATCACCTTGTATAGTTGACCTAATATTTAGTTGAGATGTTAAAAAGCACCCAGGTATGTAGCTGGTATTTGTGCACCGAGTTGTGTGGTAAAATGTGTTACTTGCATCCAACCTTGGGCTACACAATTAATTGTGTATAATCATATATTGCCATTTTAGTTTCCATGTTTTATTTCATTTAAAAAGGTCCCCTGTAGCTTAAAATAGTTTAGAGAAAGACATGATTGTGCAGCCATAATCCAACCTGCAGGGGCGACTGAACTCACCTTTTGAAGCTGTTCGAGAGTTGGACCCTGAGTAGAAGAATTCATTGTTAAGTCCCAAAGACTGGCTTCACCGCCTAAATAGAAACAAAAGAGTTATTTTAGCAACATCAGGTACAACAACAGGTGTCATTTTGAGTGTGTGTCGATGTGTGTGTGCGCTCCCAAACTGTACCTGATGGCTGTGAAGCTGAGGTATGCATGTCCCACATGGACCCTGTATCTGGCACTGACATCGACCTGTTCATCGAAGGCATCATACCCTGCTCACTGCACCTGGAATGCACAAAGCAAGGCCACATCATTTAAAAAAAGTCATACAAAACACTTAGCATGTTATATACAAGTTAAAATCTCCTCCAAACGATATCCATGAACATAGTATACAAACACTAATGCAGACTGAAGCCACCCACATCCACACACAAACACACACACACCTGTTAATGAGCTGGAATAGCTGCTGCTGCTGGAGCTGCTGATAGAGAGCTGCTGCTGCCAGCTCCTGTTGCTTCTTCAGGCGCTCCTGGTCCAGGTTTCCCTAGAGGGAGGAAGAGGAGAGAGACCAACAGTATTAAACATATTTGCCTCTTCAAACAACATATGGAATAAGACCAAGACAGTTGCCCATCTTTTTTTCTCCCATTGCTGTTCTCATTCTATACATCTACAAAGGAAAGGTGAAGTCATTTCCCATCATTTTTTGTAACTGCAGGCTATGCTCTACAAATTAGTCTAGTATGTTCTGCACACACACACAGAAACATGTAAATTATTAATTAATTATTAATTATGTTTTTCCCTCTAAACAATGGCTCCTTAAATGTAGGTTATAGTTCGTTTTGGACAGAGATTCTTAAACTATGGGGCTGGATTTAGAGTTACAGCTTCTAATGTCAAAATAAAGTGTAAAAGAGTGACTGAATGCATTTGAGTCCTGGGTGGGCAGGAAAAAACACTTGGTTTAGAGTGTGGTAAGCTTCTTCTAGTCGCATAGAGATATGAGAAGCACAACACTCGCAAGTAGAGATCTAGTGTTTATTTCTATGCACTGGTATGGAAATTGGCCTGTTCTGCTCCATTTATTTGAAGCTTACATGCAACCTGTGACCCTCACTGGAGGGCACTGCATAATGTGGGTATATGACTGTGATGTGGTTTGAATGATGATAAAATCTTCCCCACTTCCTCTGCACTTAGCACTGTCCGAGGTAATGCCCCATTTATCCACACGGGGGAGCAAAGCCACTAGTCTGGGGCACTGACATATGAGCAGGGTGTTTAAAAATGGCTACTGCAGAGGAATGTGTACTTTTATACATTATCTATCGCCGCCAAAAGAAAAGGTTGAAGAGAAGATGGTGAGTGCGCCCCTTTTAATAGATTGAGAATGGTAGATGGGGAATATTATGCCCTTGTTTTGCCCATGCAGGGAAATCTCACACCATGCATTTTCCACTGTATATCTGTCGGCATGCATTGGTGTTGAGATGTCATAAATATGCCTGTATGCCCGCACCAGTTCAGCCAGTGTCTCTTCTGACTGAGCCACCGCCATTTTCGTGTTTATACTGGAAATGACTCTTCTTTTTTTTGTCGTTGTTCATTTGACAGTATTTGCATGTAGTACACACACCGTGAAATTGCAATATGCACTGGTGTTGCATTACAAACTTGGACTACACATTTTACTATGCAGGAATGCGAGACACACCCCTTGGGTACCTCTTTGAGTTGTTGCCTGAGTTGCTTCCATAGACTTTGTAAAGGGCCCCAAACACAATGACATAAAGGGTCCAAAATTTACTTTTGGGTCACCAGCCAAGGGGTGGTAAACTAAAAAAATGTACCTGCCAAGAATAATTTCTACCAGCCACGGCCAAAATAAGTAAAATACATTTTTCAAAGAAATATTACCCTGTCCATTTTCATTGCCATTTCATGTATTGAATCAGGTACTGTGTTAATTTGCTAAATCAGATACAAAGTTTATAAGATATAAGATAATATAAGACAAATTTTAGCTACATTTGGTACTTGGCAGATGGTAATTTTAGAACCTGGCTATAAATATCACTGAATATAAAATTTTGAGGTTCTGTCTCTATGAATCTCCCCAATATACTCCCATATGTTTTCTCTTGACTTACAAATTGAAACAACATTCACCTTTATGATTTCCAGCATCAATTTCACATCTTCTCTTTCCCTCGTCTTAAGTACTCCCCAAACACAGCTGCCTATTTCCAAGACCTGTCTATCAACCTTCCCTCTCCTCCATCCCCCCCTCCCCATCCTGTGCATTGACTGAGTTCTGACTCACAGTCCCGGCGGGCCCCCGGGTGGGCTGCGGGCGCTGCGGTGGTGGTGGCTGTCTCACCAGCAGGGGCGGCGGGGAGGGCCCCGGGGCGAAGGGTACGCGGCCCCACATCTTGATGACGTCCCCCAGGGGCTGGAAGCCCTCATCACAGCCCCGCTTCACCAGCAGGGTCATGGTGAAGTAGCCAGCCTGGAACCACTCGCACATCTCCACCGTGGTGAATGGACCTGGTGGACAGGGAGGAAAGAGCTATGAGTTTACAATGCAAACCCTGTGTTTGTGTATCTGACCTGGTGTACCTGTGTGGGTTTAATCTAATGCCATCAAGAGTATTTTGAGGGGCTGGAGGCAGGCTTTTGTTGAGAGAAGTGTAGTAGATCCAAGATATGACCACAGGTCTTCTGAAACTCTCTAGGATCAGATTTTCAGTGAAAATATATTTATTATGTGCACAGCAACAAAAATCCTAATAGGATACATGACAACAGCCACAACTGCTGACATGAACCAGGCCTATAACGGTTCCCGCTCAGTTCATGAAGTTTGCATTCAAGGAGAGGAATCAACATGCCCTGTGAGCTTTTGGGTTGACATGCAATTGAATACAAGTCTAATTTAACTGGCTACTTATGGTAAATGTGTTGTGCACTGCATCATTTCAGCTCATACCTGTATTAAGTCAACAATGCAGGAAATAAATTCAGGCCTACCCGATTCCAATCAGTCCAGACAAACAAACTGTAGTAATCCACAAATGGAATAATTTGAATTCCCATCCCTAGCTGCTGTATGCGTGTACCCATCGATGAATATGTTGTGTGTGAACGTGTGGGTGTAAAAGCCACTGTATATGCCACTGTGTGCCAGTACCCTGGATCTCTCCCTGGGGGTCCTTGTAGAACCACTTCATGGCGGCCTCGTGCGACAGCGGCAGGGCGGCTGCTGTATTCCTGCTCTCCTGCTGCTGTTGCAGGGCCTGGGTGAAACACTCCTCTTCCAGAGAGGTGTCCTGCAGCGATGCCACCATCTTCTCTGCCTCCTACACACACACAAACATACGCAGGTTATCACAGTCAACCTGACCAGTCCTGGCAAATCCATTTATATGTTTAGATTGATAATTTTGACATTTAGCCAACACAGTTATCCAAAGTGAAACAGTAGTAGAAGCTTCAATTCATTGATAACCAAATATTTTGAGTAACCAAAAACCATGAGTGTGAAAGTCATGGTCTTAGTGCCATTATAATATTCCTATGACCACAGAGCCATAATGTAAGAGTAAAGTGCGAAGAGATGAAATAAGGTAAGAGTCAAGGAGAGAGAGGAGGTTTGTTTTAATTGGGCTGTTATAATTAACTTGACAGATACATTTGTGTAGACATTTTGGGCTTTGGTCAAATAAATGCGTTTAAATTATTCAGTACATTTTGTTACACTGAAATGTTGTTCTCGATCACAGATTATTCGCATACTCAGTGTAAACTTCAACAGATTATACTAAAACAAAAATAATCGAGAGTTGCAGCCCTCCTCCAAGGTTGCTCAGACGAGTGAAATGCACGGATGACCAATATACACTGAAAGAACGCATTTTCAAAATATGAAATGACGTGCAATTACATAGCATATGCTATCCAACATAGAGGTACATTTATAGTAACAGAGATACAATTATATGAAACTTCCTCCTGCAACTTACCTTCACATCCCCTGAATTACCTGAACAACATCAGGTAAATCTCAAATCAACTTCGCTAAGATTTTTACCACTGCAGTTCCCTTCATCCATTCATACAATATCACAGAGAAAGATGCTTGGAAGGTGCCTCGCGTTGTTCCTACCTGCTGTAGGTGCTTCATGCCCTCGTCATCCTCGGTGTCTCCTCCAGATGGAGGGAGGAGAGGAGCAGCAGAGGAGGGAGGAGGGGAAGGCAGAGTGGAGGAGGTGGCGGCGCTGGGGCTCAGCTGAGTCTTGGAGCCCCCTACTGGAGCCACGTCTGACACAAAAACAGCAAAGAAGTGTTTAGTAAAACAATGGGCCCTATTTATAGTTTTGCTATTTAGGGAGTGGTGTTGCTGGGTCAGAGTGGTAGAGCCACCTACTGGCTCGGTGTCTGATACAGCAGCAACAACAGGTTCAGTAAACAGGGTATTAAATGACGTGGGGCTGAACATATTGTATATCAATCAGAGACTAGCCAAAATATCAAAAGGGTGGGAGAATTCCCTCTCTCGCACTCCGCGTTACATGACTGAGAGGGCTTGGCTCAGTGTAGGAGATCACAAGTTTTAAAGTAACACACGCAGGACACAAATATCTTTCCAAGTGCAAAACGCAGAATTTGAGTCTATCAATTATATGTCTATACACACAGGTTTTTGGATGGAAAATTATCTCCTTGCAACATTCAGACAACACAAATATGGGTCCACCACATTGCTCCACTGCTTACAAACACAAACTTAAAGCATTTACAGCTTCAGAATATATTTTCAACTCATGTTAAGCGGTGACATACTTTAGATTCTTGCATCAAGAGATAAGTGAATCAATCTGACATTTGAATCACAAACACAATGTCTTCAATGAAATAAACCAAAACATAAACAAAGCCTACAGCCAACAGTTGCTCAATAGGTAGTACCAAACCATCCACCGTTCAATCTAACAACTAAATTCCCTATGGTTCCAGCAAAACAGTTCAATAATTTGCAAAAAAGTATAAATACATAAATCAAACAGTCAATAATTCTCAGAAAAGAAATACTCCAAATCCACCCGACTCACAGCCTCCCTTACCGGAGTGCCTCTTTAATTTGGGTCGGTCAGTCAGTCAATCAGTCAGTGAGTCAGTTTCCAACACACTGGTTGGCTCTCCTCCAGAGTTTGTCTGAGTCCTATCAAAGGTGTGCTGATCGCCTCCACAACATCCAGATCGCCACGATAAATAAGCAATTAACTGAATTTGGTTCTTGAAGAGACTGACCTTTCTAGACCAAAAGACTAGTTTGCAAGACTTGGACAAATCCACAGAGCTGCAAACTTTCAACACTGTAAAAACACAGAGAAATAGGGAATTCCGGGTGTACCTTCACTTGGCATGTTGCTGGCCTTGACAGAGTGGCTGTTGCTCAGCTGAGGGATGTCCACCAATGGGCCAGTGGTGCTGGGCTGGGGCTCCAGGGCTGGAGGGGCAGAGAAGGCCGGAGGAGAGGAGGAGGGCGATGCCGGCTTCACCTCACCGTCACCCACAGCAGAGCCGGCTTCTTTACACTCTGTGAGGTGAGGAGTGGAGGAAAGGAAAAGGGTCAAGAAAAAGACAAAGAACAAGGTGCCAAAAATTAAGATTGGCAGTTTTTTTCTCTTTAATCATTTTGCAGCAATGTGTTCTTGTTTTGACCCTAGGTTTTCTTGATTCTGGTCGCAGCACTTACACCAATTTGAATATTGAATTATGATAACTCTCCCTTCTAAAGCCAAATCTTGTTTGCAGGTTTTTTTGTGGAGGGTATGTTCTAGTTGTGATCGCCTATAACTGCTTAATGTATATACACAATGAATATACACCAAGTGTACTAACCCCGAGGAGCACCTGCACATTTCATGGAATATCCCCATATCACCCAGGTGAAATATCGCTTATTGATCCCATATTTACTAGTTAAATGCAATTTGATTACAAAAGGCAGGATGTAGATGAAAGGAAGAGAGATTACAGAAGAAATTTTAGGCCTCTAGACAATTGAGATATGGATTGTGCATATGGAGGCGCAACTCAACAAGGTGTTGATAATGTTTTATAGATTCACTACAAAAAATACTTGTTTTCACACTACTGCCTACTTTACATTCGATGTGGAGAGGCTAGCAGGGAGAAAATGAATCTTACAGTTTTATTGCTGGCATGAAAATAAGGCTAATCCTTGTCTAAAGACATTCAATTAAGATATTGGAACAAAGAAACACAAAAAAAGCAGGAAAAAAAAACTCGCCATCAGAAATCAAATATTGAGATCAGATATGTGTGCAAACATCCTGAAAAAAGGGAGATAAGTCTTTCCTCACCTTTGTCTTTGTCTCCTACAGCATTGTTCCTCTCAATGTCAACAAGGCTCTCCTCCTCTTCCTCCTCCTCTATCCCCTGGAAGTCCAACTCCTCCTCCAGGATTGTCTCCTTGCCACCCTTCTGATAGAGGGAAGGACAGAGGGGAAGCAGAAGAGATGGAAGAGTGGAGAAAGACAAAAATTACAAATGGACATTCATAAAGGCAGACAATAAAGGACTATGTCTTGGTAAATAAGCACTGTGTTGAACTTACCGTGGTGCAATGATGCTTTTGAGATGAGACTAAGGTAGCTTGTGCCATCAACTAAGAATTTGCATGCATCATAGCAAACTAAATTAATACTTGACACAGAGCAGCAAATTATACTGTCTTGTTCCTGTACTTGTGTTTTCTGCCATATAACAATAAGTTCAACACATGACATATTTGCCAAAAAAGTAGTTGTGTTCCTCCAATTTGTTCAAAGATGACAGATGTTTGTTAACTCATACAGGTATATGTGGTCATGAAAACACACCTTGATGGGCATGAAGGCTCCAGAAGAGTCAAAGGTGCCCATCTCGCCGTCCTCCTCGTCCGTACACCACTCAGGCAGGCCGTCCCTGTCATCCTCCAGTCCCTCGCTGCCTGTGCGCCGGCGACCGCCGCCGTGACCCTCAGAGTCCCGGAAGTCAAAGTCGAACTTCCTGCGGCGACTCTCGCCTGGACCGCTGTGGTCCCGCCAGCCCGCTGAGCGAGGACCGCCATCTGAGAGAGGAAGAGGAAACAGACTATAATCAGTTTTGAAGGCATCATGAGAGAAAATCAGAGGAGCAATGACAGTAACATCAATGACTTTACTTGGGCAGCAATTTCCTACAACAAAGTTAATAAAGTTCTTCAAAATCTAAGGCACAGAATCAAGGTTGCACAAGAAGAAAACAAAGACATAGTCATTAGGGTGGGGGTGAGATACAAACCCTGGTTATGGCCTAAATATACTTCCTTCAATCTGCTTCTAATTTGGTTTCAGACGTGTTCTGAAAGCTTGATTGCTTGTTGTTTTGGGGGTCACTACGTCCGACAAAAATTGAAACTTTCCGAATCCACAATTCCAATCATTCCGCCCACACGCCACCCAAATTTAGCAGCAACTGGCCAGGTTCTTTTAGGTGAGAACATGGGCAGTGTTGTCCAATTTCTGCTTGCTCACGTCCCTAATGCCAACTTCTGGTGACTTGTTGTGCAGAGCCATGGTGAAAATGAACAACCTTGAAGAGAAGCTGTCTGAGGCTGTGCGTTTGTACCCACATCTTTATGACTCATCTCAATATGACTATAAAGACACGCAACAAAACAATCGATTCATGGAAAGAGATCGCAGATGCTGTGGGGTGCAGCCATGAGGAGGCTAAAAATAAACTGAATAAATTACATGACAAATTCACTAAAGCAAAGGCTGTGTCCCTTCGTCAAACACCGGGAAACATGTACCAGTGTGCTGGACGATGTGGGTAGCCATAGCTTTGCATTTGCCTCCAGTAGTTGGGCCTTGGCCAAGCTGAATGAGTATGTTTTTTTCCCCCCTTTTGTCATTGAGACCGTTGTCATATTATGTATACTGTGTTGGTTGGATCAGGAAAACAAGTGCGTTTTTACATTTGACCTATGTGACTACTTCCTGTTTATTATCCCACCCCTCTCTTTGACGGACAGCTTCTAAAAAGGCATGCCCCGCCTACAAATTTCATAATTTCAGGGGATCACGGTTTCAGAAATGTGGTGAAAAGGCTTTTAGACGTGTTCTAAGATACTATGCTGCGGCCTGTAGAGTATGGGGCATACCCTACATACCATTAGGCTGTGTTCGCACTATTCTGCTTTTGTGAAACTGCCAGCGCCTTTTATGAATTAAAGCCAATGGGTAGTGGCCACAAGGCAGTCAGAAATCAGCCACTTTTAGAAAATGCTCAAGTAGCAGTAGAAACGTCGGTAGCAGTTGTTACTCTGATGATAAAGAGACAGCATGGGAGCACACTGGCTGAGTTGTGGGAGTTTCTGTTCATACAGTACGTTCTGCTGAATGTAGCAGCTACTGCAGCTCATCATTCTGGAAGCAAAGTGTGTGTCGCCCAAGAAACTGTGTTTTAGTGGTAACCTAAGGATCTTTGCTTGTGTATCTGTGGTTTTCATTATCAACACAAAATGCGGTTGAGGCAGTACTTACTACACACTCACAAAAAAAAAAAGTGTAACAGTGTGAACATGCCCTTAGGAGAGTGTGCATTTCTCATACCATCCCTGCGGGATCCAGCCAGTCTCCAGCTGCTGCCTGGCTCCCCCTCCTCCTCCTCCTGCTCCTCCCGGAGGGTGCGCCAGTTATCGCTGTCGGCCCTCGTGTACTCCTTCCTCCCTGGACCCACGGGACCTCCAGCCTCCTCGAAGCCGGGACGCCCCACCTCCCGACGCAGCGGCTTCTCAAAACGCCGCTCACCCCTGGGGGATGGAGGGAGACGGAGAGAGAAAATCATATCAGTGGAGTGAGAAAGCGAGAGAAACAAGCTGGAAACATTAACAAATTTTTGCAGTAGAGGAATTTTGCTGGCCAAAACTATCATCTTGTGATAAAAAAAAAAACATTTTTTTCTCATTAATATACAAATTTATGCAGCAAGGTGCTCAAACCACATTATAAATGTTTTTGTTGTTGCTCACTAGTGCCAATAGTGGCCAAAAACTCTGTTGGTCATCTTTAAATATAAGGTTAACCTCTGTTGGGTATTATAGGGTATAATACTGTACAATTAGAGACACACTTCTAAAATAAAGCTAGGTAGTGCCAGAAAAGTGTAACAGTGCTTGTTTACTTACCGGTCATCCCAGCTCTGGCTGCGGTGGATCTCTCGGACGCTGCGGCCGAAACCCACCTCTGTATCTTCAATACTTCTTTGGTAGAATCCACCTTCTCCACGGCCTCGGCCTAGGTCACACACACACACACACACGCTTTACATCACCATGTAGCTGTTTTATGAGAGAAGGGATATACAAATAGTTGTCTATTAATGTTATTTATTTATTACTACTGTCATCATCTGGGTGAGAGAATTTTTCATCAACAATTAGGAGTGACCAACAAGCTAAACCATTTGTGTCAATATTGTTTCACTCTCTGCGGTCCTATATGCTCTAAACCCTTTTCCTTATATCAGGTTTGTAATTTCTTTTTATTTAAATATTGTTCTAACTTAACTAAATTTCTTTATACTACACCACTGTTTAATTTGCTTATATCTCGTTCAAACTGCAGATAGCCAACACACATAAACACACACACACACCATGAAAACCGCACTCCATCATTCTTCTAAGTCGTTTCCTTGGCTGTCCTGAACCGGACGCCAAGTGTTTACATTGGCCATTCATATGCTAACAGCGCTGTGGTGTACAAGGTGAGTTCATAAGCCCAGCGGTCTTAGTCAGGTGTGGTCTGACAAAAGAAGGACTATTTGGACAGGCCAAGAGGAAGCGTGCTCCATCAAGATGGCAGAAGTAAAGGGGGAAATAAACATTACAAAGGATGGCTTGAATAAACTGTTTTACTTTCCCTGGACAACAACCAAGGGCTTTGGGCAGGATTTTCTGTTGCAGTTGGACGGGTGTTAGTTTGAGCTCTAGTGGTTGTGGATTTGTCATGATTGCGTGATGAGGTTGTGTCAATGCTGTACTTAATTTGTGGTCTTTTTTATTTTATTTTTATTTTTTTACCTCGACCTCCTCGTGTGGCCCCTCGTCCTCGGACCACTCCAGCCGGGGCGGCCCCACCCACTCCTTTTCCCATGAGCCTCAGCACCGCTACACTGTTCACAGACATGGAGAAGTTCCTCTGCAGAGAGAGAATGGAAAGAGCAAAAGAGAGGAATGTTAGGAATGTCAGCTCACTGCCATGTTTGTCACACAGCAGAATAGCTCGCTTTGAACCAAGTGTGTATCTGGGTGTTATAGGATGAGTTGGAATGTGTGAACAACTGCATGTTATCGGTGTGCTTGCGAGTGTGTGTGTTTGCAGCAGACCTGCTCCTCCTCAGTGAGAGGCACCAGTGCCAGTGGCTGCATGGGCTCATCTTGCAGAATAGCAGCAAACTCCTTATCCTGCATGTCCTCTGGGACCTAAACACAACAACAACATGTAAACAATGGTGAAATCTGGGGAATTTCAGCACATCACAGATTCAGCTTCAGGAGACAAAAGCATCTTCTGACAGTTTTACCAGGCTGGCAGAAAAAAAGAGACTACCCTACAAAAAGAGCTCAAGGTTCAGGTTTTTAGTAGCTGGGACCAGGAGTCATTGAAGTCCAACAACAAGCACTTGCAGCAATGCTGCAGTTTGAGATATTAGAAGCAGGAATCGTTGGCATCTGTTCGCAATGCTAGTGGAAGGCAACAGGGTTAAAAAACATAACTCAAAAATTAGATCCATGTTGTAAATTGGTGTTCAGATGGTGGTGGATCATTTTTAGCACCATTAACATCCTCGAGCATTACTGAAATCCGATAGCCATGACAAATCAGTCTTCTTAAAAATCTGAACTATTCCTTGAAGCCCTTCTTATTCAATCATTAGTTATGGAAGAGGAAGTGAACACAATTCGCCTACTCACCTTGTTGTCTTTGATATAAAGTGCTAACATCTCCTCTCGGCCGTAGCGGTACTCGGCCAGCTTGTACTTTGGCATGGCGGGGGAAGGAGGGGGGGACGTCACACTCCCCCCACTGGACAGTGCACGGAGCCTGGGTGAGGAGGAGCACAGGTATGGTCAGCATGGGAAAAATCCATCTTTACCTCCGCCAAGGAGGTTATGTTTTCGGTGCCGTTTGTTTGTTTGTCTGTTTGTTTGTCTGTTAGCAGGATTACGGAAAAACTACTGGCCCGATTTTCATGAAACTTCGTGGAAGGGTGTAGCATGGGCCAAGGAAGAACCCATTACATTTTGGAGCGGATCCGGATCTGACTCACGAACAAGCAATCACAGCACAAACCTTGGCGGAGGTCTGCGCTCTCCGAGTGCCCTTCTAGTTCTTTAACAGGAAACGTTTGTTGTACGGATCTCGTTAAACAGACAATCTGACTTTTTTTGACCATCTCAGTGTTGGGTATGAAGGGTTTGACTTGTAGGGGGAATATTTGCTGTTTGGACACATGAACCACTATCTTACCAAAGCCAGTAGCCAAGTGACAGCATTTCAACAGGGGGCGCCATACTGCAATTATGGCTGGGCCTTTAAAATTGCACGTCTCTAGCATCCCTTTTTCTGTCTACCGACTTGAAATGTAATGTAGAAAATCACCGATATAAATAGCTTGGTGTGAATTCCCCTCTTGGCACTATATACACAAAAAATGAGAGCTATTGTGCAACGCTGATGGAATTCCTTTTTATCTGAATTGGAAAAAAAAAAATCTAATAGCATCCATCTTGCACCAGGGGAAAAAAAATAAGTGCATGTTCTGTAACAAATCAACCATCCTCCCACGCAGGTCCCCTAGAATTTACTTGGCTAAACACAGATGACATATTAGCTTTCCAATCTCAAGATTTCATTTTAAAATGCTATTACTGGCAGGCCAGCTTCCAAGGCCTGCAATTTAACAACGGCTCCATTCACATGCCTCCACACAGTGTGTCACATTGACTAACAGTCCCACATCAAAACCATATGTAACTCTAAGGGGTGTGTGTGTGTGTGTGTGTGGTAGAAATGCTGGCCAGGTAGCTGTACCCGGCGACTACCAGGATGGGGCATTGTCAAGCTACGGCGAAGGGGGAAAAGGATGAAGTGGGATAGAAGGACCACAGAGGGGAAAGCTGCTGCAGATGTGTGAAGGGAGGAATATTCTGCCGGGCTGGCGCCGCACCAAGAATGCACACAGCAGTCACAGGCCATTAGAGATGGAGCGCTACCAAACCAGAGACTACGCCTCCCATTAATCTCTACACAAACATTTACTGAGAAGGAGGAGGAGCAGAAGGGAGAGAGGAAGAAAAATGGATCGGGAAGTGTTGTGACAATATCAAAATTTTGACTTGAGGTCAAAACGGATTTACCACAGCCAGTAATTGCAAGTGAAACAATATTTCAAAAGTCATGAAAGCTATGAGTGAAAACATAAAATAAATAAACCAACCCAGCAGACAGTTTTTTTCTTTACCAAAAGCCCATTGAAGTCCAGATCATTACGGTTATTGCCTTATGAATGGCTGTAATAAGCCTTAGTTTTAAGGAATTTATGGGTTAGGGATTACAGGCCTATGTGATGGTTATTATTGTTATAGCCTGGATTCATGGAAAGCATTTCATTTCTGGGGCTTAGGGGAAAGAAGTGTATGCATTAGTGATGTAGGCCTGAAACCTGCTGATCCACAGTCATACCTGCACAACACGTTACTTTCTAGCCATGCTGCAAAGCCAAAAACGTAGCAATTTTTGCATAATCCCTTGCATGGCTGCAAAGTCTTGAGTAGGCTGTAATTAATTTATCACTTAACACCAAGTTTCTTATTAAATAATTACCTTATTTAATAGTCACATGTCAGAATGTAAAGGTTAGGATGCATATCAGACATATTTTTGCTAACAATTGACTTAGTGTCTCCCTTTCATTGCAAAACTTTACATGTCTTGAAAACAGGAACATTTCTGCATTCATTTGTGTTGTAGGCTACAGAATGTAAACAAAGACTAAATTTGAGGCGGTAACATGACATCTTGTATAGAAAGTGCACAATGCTAACAATTTGAACCGCTAGAGGAAGCAATATTATGGGCTCTGTAAAAATAATGATTTAGTCAAATATGCACGGCAATGCTGAGTTTTTTCACTGTATGCATGGCTAAATAGAAAGACATTCAACTCAATAATACACTGGGGAAACTCAGCATAGCAACAGAGCATCTAGCCTGGTAGTGGAGTCTTTTCTTTTGTTTCCAGCTACAGCTCTTGCACCTCTGTACTAACCCTTGTCCTGCTTGTGTGGCTTCGCTTCATTATCAGTGGTAAATATGATATCACTCACTATAAACACATTATAATTTATTACCAGCATTCCTACACTTATGTCAACACTGGACAAAATGTATGATTTATGAGAGCACAGTTGTCAGGGCCGTGGGGCATATAAACAGACTTTGTGTTTTCTGTTGATAGACTTGCTTAGCTTTTCAAGAATGGCTCCTACATTGTTTCCAGATGAGAGTGGCTGACTATCATATGAGTGATCGTCCATGTGTTATCCTGCTGTCAACATTTTGTGTTCATTGTTAAGAGTTCTTTCACTTAAAGTTCTTGCTAATTTGTTTTCTGAACAAATTTCTGAAGAGCTAGCACCAATATAAACAAATGGAGCCAAGTTGAGGTGATAAGCGGGTTTACGATTTAAGTAATGCTATGATTTTTTTTAACATATTTAAGTGTGCAATATCCCTTGAAAGCACAAGGCTAAGTAGCATGGCTACATTCTGATATCACTACAAAAAATATATTTGGAGATGGAAAAAGGAGAAGGTATGGGAGATATGTTGAATAATAACACCAACTTTTTAATAAATTGGTCCTGGCATTCCTGTCTTGTTTTTTATTTTTTGGCATGTTGCCTTAATTAGTTGGGTTACAGTAGAGAGAGCCAGGAAAACTAGGGAGCAAGAGGGGGGTGACATGCGACAAAGGTCCCAAGCCAGATTCGACCCAGGACATCGTGGTTACATGGTATAGCCAACAGAGCCCCTAGGACGCCTCACTGGCATTCCGGTCTTGATAGGAATTATATTATTTTTCAGCATCTTCCATCTTCCAAACCAATGCCAAAAGCTTCTAGTGTATCTACAATTGTACCTTAAACACACTTGAACCAATTCACTGCTTTTCTGGGAGATGCGTGGTAAAATAAAGGACAAATCAGAGGTTAGCATGGCATGCCCCTCAGATGTAATGACTTTCATGTATTTTTTGAGGCATTTAAGATAAATTCTTATATCCTAAAAACCTTAAGGAAGCTATAAATAACCATAAAAAAGACAAATCAGAGATATTAACTCATACCATGAAAGAAATGACACAGGTCGCACGTCAGAAAATAGCTAATATTATCCTTTCAGAACTGGAAGAATTGGTGTTAAAATAAGTGAATAACAAGAAGACACTGTGAGAAACCAGATCAGTTACCATTCTGGGCCGAAGTTGAGAGTCTCAGCAGTCATATTCCTCACGTCCTCACAGAACTGAGTATCTGAGGAGAAAATCAAGGTTAAGTTTTTATTGTTTAGTGGGGGAAAACATGTAAACTACTCTAAAATGTAAGAGCAGAGGCATAAATGTGCTCCACCTGTCTGCTGTCTTACCCTGTCCAGATGATCGGAGCAGGCTGGACTGGGCTGGACCAGGCTAGGGCTGGCTGGCTTTAGTTAGGCTTAGGTGACTAGAAGGCTGAGTGGTGCTTTAGCTGTGGTCACAGAGCTCCCCAAACACACAGACACAAAGAGAATAGCTGCCAGTTTCAGGTGCTTGAGGAATACCAGGTTATCAGGTCCTACTAGATAAGGAAGGGGTTTGACGATAGTTTGGAGATTGGAAGCTCCTGCTACTCACAGCCGAAAAAAGTTGTTAAAAAGAAAAAAAGAAAAAAACCTTGGAATTGAATGATGGAACGAAATAAAACACTCTTGATAGTAATAATGTTTTTTTTTTAACAACAGCAGTTATATATCACATTGAAGTTAAAAATATGAACTGATTCATCAAAAAAGATAACGCAGGAACGAAGTAACAGCCAAAACAATGAAACTGGCTGCTGGAACAGCTGCCAAGAGCAGACGCGACTCTCACTCCTCCTCTCCCTTCTCTCTCTCTCTCCCTCCGTGCCTCGTTCTCTCGCTCCAACTGAAATGTGGATCGACGGAGACCCTCTAGGTAACTCCTCTATTTCCTGTCCTCCTCCTTTTGCACCACTGGAAGAAAAACAGAGTTGGAGAGACTGGATCAGAGGAACAGAGTGATTAGGAGAAAGGCTGAAAGAACAATGTTAGAAGTGTGCACTTAATAAATTAACTGCTAGTGAGACACACTTTCACTCACTGCTTGGCAGCCTGCCCATGTCGTGATAGGCAAGGCAGTGTAATTTGATTTTCTGTTGTGTAGGCTTGACACATTATTTTCAAGGCAGCTTGCCTTTGACTCACTGATAGGGACCGGCTATATTTGATCGATTTGTTTTAGCACACTGAGCTGAGAGAAAAACGCTGTTGTATTCCTTCACAGAATAAATGAAATAGCAAACAGCCTCGTCCTCAATCACGGCCCAGTGTTTCTTTTGCTCACAGGAGATTTTCCATCCACAAATCCAGGGAGTCTACTTTGATGATGATGTGAACCAGCTCATAGACAAAGCATGCAGTTGGTAGGAGATAGCACCTGCAAATGTCATGGCAACTAAAGCAATATCCAGGCAACTAAATTCCACAACGGTGGTAAACATTCAGACATTCTTTGCTTCCTCGCCTGTCTTACATGCAGCAAACAGTGCATCTATGAACTGAACAATGCCCCAACACATCCTTACGTTTAAACCTTCGTGCACAGAACACGTTTTCCTGTTATCTTTGCAATATGTGAATCAGAGACATCACATATGCCACAATTGATACAGACACATGTACGACTCCTTTCTAATTCATGACAGCATCAACTTGCCTGCTTTAACTGAGAGCTTGGCACTAAGAAGACGACCTGCTACCATTATTCACTATGCTATACCAATGTATGTAAAACAATTTAGATGAGGCTTCAGGCTGGTCCTCATTACTGGACCAGGACTTCACTCAATCACCTATAAAGTCCATAACCTAATGTATGATGAACTCCTTTAGGATAGGGTTGGGAAATACTAGAGAAATAAGAGAAAATATCACAAATAGGAATGATACAGTGACAGTCAACCATACTTTGATAAATGTTTTGTGATTCAATGAGTATTGTGACTTGCCAAGAGTACTTTTCTATTCATTTATCCATTTAACAACAGCAAAAAGTAAACTATGTTCTTGATGGCAACTAATATCATTTAAAACATGTCATAAGTGAAAAGACAAAGGAGAAGAGAAATTCAAGACCTTTCAGACTTCCAAGCAGTCTTTTAATGACCCAAGAAACTATATTGATAGCAATTATTTGATAAAAGATTGCAGCAATGAAAATCAAAATATGTATCCAACGCATCTTTGACCAAACTATTTCTGTGGTTATTCTGGTTTCAAAAAAGGCCTAATTCACTGCTAAAGCTCATGCACAACAGACTCCAAGCAACAGGCAAGAGTTGACATCTTTATTGTACTGTACTAACTTTACGCTGAGGGAACTGAGGTCAGGTCTTGAGTGACTAACGTTAGTTGCAGAAAACGCTTCCAAGAAGATGCGCAGGCATTTTAGCATTTGCAAATGTTCTACACTTAAAACATGGCGAAACATCGATTTAAAACTGCGAGTGTGCTAAATGTAAAATAAAACTAATAAAACTAGAGTTGAGCTGTACCGATTTTGAAATTTACCACACTGAACAATGCTGAATTGTTAGGCCTGAAGGTGGCTAATATCTACACCGACTAGCTAAAGTTAGCTACCGTTGACGGTTGCTCGCTGAATTACATTACTCAACTTTCAAGCTAACGGCTGCAGATAGATGGGTAGGCAAGGGGCAACCTTTCTGCGACCATAAACCGATCGTTTTAATGAAGTATTTGCCCCACCATATCATATTTCAGTTGCATAACCCTACCTCGCTACCTAGCATAAGGTATGCGCTGGTCGTAAAGGCCTTGGCTTGTAGGTTCAAATGACACCAGATATGATGGCGGAGGGGGCGGAGTGTGTAGATCGGTCTCCCCGGCCTGCTCCGCCAATGTGCGGGCGACCACCTCCACTCCGCTGCTCGTTGTTAAATGTATGCTTGTGCGATGTAAACAAAGCAACGAAAATAACGACAGCAACAACAGAGTTTCAGATGCGATTCCAACTTAGTGAAAACGCCTTTCCCACGACAATTAAATCCAACCCATTTAGCTGCAAGAACCGACGTTAGCTTGTTAGCTAACATTAGCCAGCTAGCTAAAAGACAAGCTGCAAAGAGGAACCATGGCTTACCTTTACTGTTTATAGCTATCAGACTGGTTGTCTGCACGGTATGTCTACAGCCAATAAATTTTATGCATTGGTCTCTTGAATCTCTGTAAACGTTTTCATTCGACAGAATCGTACTTTCAGAAAGTCGTGCTCTGTATTTTATTTATTATTTTTCCCTCTCCTACGGTCGCTGCTGCGTATCAGTGTGTGTCTGCTGGCTCCTAGTCGCTGCTCTTCTTGTTGTTTGTGTTTCGGAAACATGGCCGTCCGTGTCACACCACGTGACTTCACATTGACAAGCGGCTAGCCAATGTTGTCGCAGGGCAAACACACCCCTATTTACCAGCCTGGGCGCCTGTGTGTAGCGCACTTTGCATTGGTTTTGTATGTTTGTAGCGATTGAGATGGGCTTAGTTAGGAACCGGACAGCTATAGCATGAACAAGGTCAACTATTTCTACATGAGCTTGGTTTTTAGGCGTCAGCCGAAAACCTCCAGCTCAGCAAACAACTCGCGAGACACCAGCGTGAACTTGTTCACTGAATAACGAAATACACTTCCGGTCAAATTTGTCTCATAAACTTCACAATAAAAGTCTTAATGGTTGAAAGGAATAATGCGGTATTTTCTGTTTTTAGACACCACACAGCAGGTAGCTGACGAGAGAGCATGTTGAGAGACCATTGTTGAACTGAGCATGTGCGATACTTTTGTGGCAGTATTATTCATAGGTCAGCAGAGGGCGCTGTTGAATTTCATTTGTGTGGCAGTGCTACTGTTTATTACTGTACTGTACTAACATTCAAAACAAATAAACACACACAGCAAGCTATTGAAGTTAATCCACCCAAACATTAACAACTGTCAACCCTTTCTACATTCATTCAGACATGACTGAACACTTGCAAAGACAATCTGAGGATTGTCCTTTTCTGTATTGCTAAAAAGAAGAATTAAGAATAGAGAACAAGTCAGTCTTTACTTTCTTTCGTCTTCACATACATTCATTAATATATGAACAAAGAGTGAGCATATCCAATAACTGCAGGTGAGAATACAACAAGTGGCAAGACATTTCTAATCAAAATGAATGGAATGTAAACAGGCAAGATGTAACTAATCATATAATATAAAATAATATAAGATAAATAAATAATAACAATCTCAATGATATACTGATAGGACAAACTGTAAGTGATCATATTGAGTTGGATGTCGGAGCACAAGACATTTTTTAATCAAAATAAATTGAATGTAAATTGACAAAATGTTAAGATGTAGCAAAATTGATTACAAAAGACTGGTCGGGGCATGTTGTGGTGTTTTGGTGGATCAGCAGGTTAAGATGAGTAATAATAGTTTCTGATGAGCTTTGCTCCTATCTTTCATGTCACTCTCCAGACTGGCTACTAAGCAGAAATGCAATGAAAATAAATGTAAGAAGTTATTTCAGACGTCTACAATTAAAAGAAGATGGGATGCAGTAAAGTAGTAGGCTGGAAGTAATGAAAAAGTGGCAAAAATATAGAAAAGTATGCAATCACAGAATACAGAAACACAGGCAGACACATTAAAAGAGACAGACATAGAAATGCATAAACGCTGTAACTATAATAATGCAGCAAGAAGTTTACTGTTCCAACTCTATCAAATGAGGGTTCAAAAAATAATTCATCAGAAGATATTATGTTAAAATAAAGTGTTAGATACTCAGGGATCTTCTTTTCTGAAATGATAGTCATGGACATTGCATTTTATTTAATGTTTACGTTTTCTGGCATTTTTATATATAAAGGAAATGTTTCTTGAACCCTTCAATTGTGTGCATAGCTAGAATTCCTTCCAGTGATGTTTCTGTAAAAGTGCAAGGAAGGTCACAGGATTTGATGCTGAATGAGTAAAACTCTGATTGTACTGTTCTGTCTTTTGTGTTATAATCTTGGTTATATCGTAAATATGTATACCATGAATAAAGATTCTGTGAGTCAATAATAATAATATTTCAGTATCGCCCCTTGGTGACTTTGTCTTGACAGGAACATCACACATCACAATGATGATGTCACATTGGTCTACATTCCACACACTGTGAACCTGAGTGACAGAACTTTGGATCACTCCTTTGGTATCTGAATGGTCAGCTATCTAAACCGTCTGTCACTCACTGACATCAAAACACCTGGAGAGCTTTTCCTTGTACCAGGTTTGTAAATTCTTTATTTTTATTTCATTATTTAAACACTGTTTCTAGTTAACTAAGTATCTTGACATATCTTTTTCAAATTGAGTGCAAGTGACTGATGATTCAACCTTCAACTATCAAAAGCTTTTTTCTCCAGTTTTTTCCAGTAGTTTTCAGTGACGGTATCTAACATCATCGGTATCTCAGATCAGTAGTATGTAAAGTCAATCTGATTATGACACACAAAACGCACCAAGATGAGTCTGCTTCATGTAAATTAGAGGATCATTTAGAGATCCTGTGACTGGACAAAGGTGCATTGAAGCACAGATTAACACCCTTGGATGGCAATCACACACACACACACACACACACACACACACACACACACCCCTTCAGCTGGATATCTGCTTGGTCTTCATAGCGAAGTTGCACCTGTTGTCTTGTTTTTACATTCTTTGTTGAATTCAGAAACCCAAGATTTGAGATGAAGAAAAATGTCAAATAATGGAATTAAAAAAAAAAAAAAAAAGTAAAGTAAAATTATATAAATAAATACAGTGATGACATTTCTGTTTACTTTAGAAGTTATTACACACTGTATGCTGTGATTCTGATCTGGGAAATATTAAAGACATTCATAGCCAGTCTGCTGATTTTGTCTCTTTATTTACTGTGCTCTCAATGTAATGATTATTGAACCAATTAACAGAACAAAGTAATGTATATATAGTAAATATAGCAAACATAGACTGTTTGAATGGTCTTAATATTTTTAAAACTGTACAAATATTTTCCTGAAACAAAAAACAAACATATTTCTAGATTCTGAAACTTACTGTCGAGTAGAAAAAGATCGGAGATCGTACTGAAATTGCACTGAAAACCAAATTTTTTAACTTCACTATTCTGCCACTTTGAAGATGCACATTAAACAGACATCTTGTTGCTTTAATTTACTTGTTACAGCATTCAAACATTAATGTAATGAACTTCCTCCACAACAACAATCAAAACATTAATGCAAACTCTGATTACATCAAATTGGAAAGAAATGTGCGCTCCTGAGATACACTGACTCAAAGCACAAAAAGGTATTTAAGAGTATAACATCAGAACAACCACAGTAAGACAGACTATGTAGACTGTGTGAATGGTCTGAAATTATACAGAATTACATAATAAAAAATTTAACTTTGCTAATCTGCCACTTTGCACAGACATCCTGTCTTCATTTACTTGTTTCAAACAATGTAATGAACTTCCCCCACCACAACAATCAAAACATGAATGCAAATTAGGAACAAATGCTGTGCGCTCCTGACATATACTGCACATTGATTCAAAGTATGAAAATCTATATAAGACTATAACACATTAAAACAAACAGCCACAGTTAATGCTGCTCCTTTAAGAAAGGTTTTTTTAAACAGTAGAAGTGACAACCATAGAGGTACTGTATCAGGTAGTGAGAAGCACTATTTGCAGTGACGTTCTATTATGTTCCTGGATTGTGTTTTAGCAATGACTTACACCTTGTGATTTTATATTTGTTACTATTTGTGACAAGTATTGTCTGCCATATCAGAAATTGTCATAAGATCCCAATATCCCTCAGTAGAAGTTGTAGACCTCAGCTCAGTCAAAGAGCCTCTCACTTGATGCCAAATGATTCTTTGAGGCTTTTTTCTGCTTGCTTCCTTGTAATGTCTTTCCAGGGTTGAGGAATATCAGCAGGCTTTGCATCGTATTCTTTGGCAAACTCCTTGTTGAACTTTGCCATCATATATTTCCAGTAGTCTGATGCCTCAAGGCTTCCATCTGGAGGAATTTTCCAGTCAGGGAAAATGTTGCTGTAATTCTTGTAAGGGTGATGTTTGTCATTTGTAGAATGGCAGCAGAATGAGCGCTCTATGGTCACAAGAGAAGAACATATGTCAGTGTCGAGTTTGCCTGAGTCAGTAAAATTGAATTCCCCAAGACCCTCTGGCCAATGTATTGAAGCCCAGTGGTGAGTATGGGCTTTACCTCCTGCCTCACAAGGTGCTGTGCAGAATGGACACTGTTTACCACATCCAATCACCTTGGTGAAAAGCTCATTCTGGGGATTGACACAAACTTGTTTTAGTTTGACCTCGTCTGTTTTTTTAAATGTCTCCCTAAGAGCTTGCCCCATGTCTTCCACACATGCTGTCAGCCAATGGTTTGCATTGTTTAGGATCATGAAAGCTCCGAGAGCGTCCTGTGAACTGACCAGTTCATCACCAAGTTCCCTGCAGATATCTTCAACAAATTTCATCAAGTTGCCATTCTTGTCCATTTGGGCCTTTGTGATAGCATTCTTTATACTACAGATACTTGCTTTCAGATGTCGATCCTCCAATTCAAACTTTGTAGACCCATTTGAGGAGTGTTCCACAATTTGGTCAAATATCCAGTTCTTTACATAATCTTCATAAGAGCAAATGTAGCTCAAATAGCTCTCAAATTTGTCCATTGAAAGCAAATCATTTAAAACAGAGTACTGGAAAAATGTCCACGTGCTAAATTGCAGTGAATTTTTGCTCGTGAGCATTTCCTCAATAATATCTGGACCCAAGGAACTGTTGACATAGGCTTCCACTGCAGGCTGCAAGCAGAGGTTGGTGAATTCTGCTGCTTTCTTCTGGCACTGGTCTCGTGCATGGAACAGATCTTTAAAATCAGCACGATACTTTCCTTTGTATTGATTGAGACATCTCCAAGGATCATTCTCTTGTATGAAGTCTTCATGCATTTTCTGAAACTTTCTGGCTGCAACTCCACAGATGTGCTGTTTTAGAGAAACTTCAAACCCAATATCGATCTTAATCTCTCGATTGCTAATCAGCCTCTCGTCAATCATGTGTAGGATCTCCAGGATGTAATTGTCATGATAATTGGTTTTCCTTTCCACTTTCTCAGTCACAAACTGTGTGCAAGCGGCTATGATGCTGTCAGCCAATCTTTGTACTACCATTGTGTGATCTTGGTTGTTGAAGAACATATGTATCATGTGTTTATGTCGGTTATAGAGTCCCTCAGCTGTATATTTGAAGGGCTCTATTCCACAATCACGCAGGTTTTTTTGAGACACTAATTCACTGGCATGACTCCCCTTGAGTGTTAAATTTGTCCTCAGGTGGTGATACACCTTAGCAAAGATGTCAGTGGTCTTCAATTCAGCCAAGGATAATTCATTCACCGTTTTATCCCACACCTTATCAAATTCTCTGTCTAGCTCTTTTTCTGTCCTCTGGGCTTTTCTCTTACGACATTCCTCAATCAATCCAAGCACTTTCTGTTCTAAGATGTTTGTATGGCTCTCCTTGATTCTATCAAGTTTTTTAATTCCTTGTCTGATTTCAGCTGCTGCTTCAAGTTGATTAAGTACAGAGCTCTCCATTTCTCGTCGAAGGCTTTTTGCACTGTTTGAGAAGTCCTCTCTGTATCTCTCTACTAGATGGACATGACCCTCTGGTTGTTTGAAGTACTGTGTCAGATTTTGAATGAGAGTTTTCTCCCATTTAGATAGCTCTGAGCAAGCTTCACTTTTCAAATGACTGAGAAATTCTCCCATGTCAGATATCTCAGATTTCACAGCAACCGCACCAAAGTTTGAAATTCTTCTTTTAGCATGTGTAACCCATGTGTACATATGTTTCTTGAACTCCCATTCCCATTTGTTGAACTCTGTGCACAGCCTCATGTAGGCATCAGCCACCAGGCTATTTCTGAAGCTGAAGATGAAGTTCTCATGTTTTACTGCATTCCACAAGCTTGTTGTCCACTCCATAAACTCCAAGATATCATTAGCAGATGACTCACAATCTCCCAAAATTTTGATTATGTTCTTCTTGAGATCATAAACAGCCTCACTGTACCCTGCATTAACTGGTGCCATTGGTGGATTCCCATTCCACAGTCCAGGGATGTACCAGTTCCCAGTGTCCGGATTGTATTCCATCACATCAGTGAAGCTCTTGTTCTCCTCTTTCTTTTCCATTTTGGCTGCTGCCTGGGTCATCTCATTCAACTGTTGCAACAGTAGTTTCCTGTCCCTTAAGTTCTTGTCATGGGCTGACACATCTGACACATTCTGGTGAACAAACTGACATTTGGACTTTTTACCCACCTCTTTCATCCTGAGAAAAGCATGGACTACAATTCGTAGGATGTCCCTCATTTCTGTTGAATTTTCCATTGCAATGTTGATAATTGTGATGTCAGTCAACCCCACAACAAGGGTCGCAAGTTCATTGTCATGCTCATAGCTATCCTCCAGTTCTGCAAGCTCTGGTGACTTTAGGCCTTCAGTGTCAATGATCACCATGAAGTCACAGTTTAGTACTTTTTTGAAGTCTTCGTTGATTCTGATGAGCAACATAAAGGCACCTCTAGTGCATCTACCACTGCTGACTGCAAACTGCACTCCAAACATGGTGTTAAGGAGAGTGGACTTTCCTGTGCTCTGAACTCCAAGAACTGTGACTACCAGTATCTTGTTGTTTGGACACACCAAGGTATTCAGCTCAGAGAGAACATCACTCACCCATCTCAGAGGTATGTTGGATGCATCTCCATCTACAAGCTCCAAGGGAAATCCATCAAGGAGCAATTCTGCACACAGTTTGGGCAGATGCTGTAGTTGTTGACATGATGGGTCAGTTTCTGGAAGGGAGACTGAAGCCTCATAGATTTGACCCATTTCACGCAAGAAGTGTTCAGTCCCCAATGAGCTGTTGGAAAGTTGTCTGTCAAGGTCTTTAATTTCCTCTTTGTTTTCAGACTTCTGGCATTTCTCTTTGTACTGCTCCCTGAGCCCAGAGAGTTTTTCACGAGACAGGTTATCAAGGTTAATTCGCATCCATTTCAGGAAATAGGATCTCTCTATCCCTGGGCTTGATATTGCCCTCATGAAGCATGTCATTGCATTTGACATGTCATAACAGTTCTGCTGTTCCCAAAGTTTTTTTTTTCTGTACTAGGAGATCACTTTTGTACTTTTCTATGTTTTCAGCCCCGGCTTTTTGAAGCCTACATTCTTCCTTCTCTAAACGAGTCAATTCTTTCCATATTTGGCCTTGCAAGGGAAGCTGGGCTTCTTTGTACTGTGGGATGTCTTGTATTTCTGCAGTGATGGCATCTGCATTTTGCTTGGCACTCTGACACTCTAGGGAATCCTCATCAACCAAGATTCCCAGTTCATGGGCAATATCAGCCATCTGCTCCACTCGCATCTTGGTCCTTGAGTTCTCAACTACATCCCTGACTGTTTTTTGCATGTTTTTGACAAAGTCTGCATCATTCATCTGCTTGGTCTTCAAAATGATGTTGCTGTTTGTCAAGTTCAACTCAGATGCTACTTTTTTTTAGAGCATCAAGACTGAAACCTTTGCTCTGATGGTTACCCACCAAGAACACCTGTGCCTTGTTGTGTTGGCTGGTCAGTAGCTTGTACTGAGAGTCCAAATTGTCAAAGAACACAAAAACTGCTGCAGATGTCTGGCACAAAAAAGAGTATTGTGCTTCAAACAAAGCAATGCCCCCCCTGAGGTTAGCTACAGCTACCGGCTCACCAAAAATGTCAATGTTTTTGTTCCCACAGAGAAGATACCAACTAATTTCAGCCAATCCATTCGATATTCTCCTTGGACTATCACCACACTCCATGTTGCGGTGAACAAAAGTGTCGTGATACTGTTGGGAATTGCTCAGAAGCTTGTTGAGAATCTCTGACTTGGACAAGGAGCACTCGCCCAGTCTCACAAAAGACACCATGGGAAGTTCAGAGAGAACAATTCTCTCTTCAATAAAGCCCCTGGATTCTGAAAGTGACTGAGGTCTGTACTTCTTAACAATGTCTCTCATGGCCCAAAGCATGAGTGTGCACTGTTTTGTGTCACGATTAGGAAGCAGCAGAGGCACCGAAAACTGGCACATGGACATTTTCAATGCCATTTCCTGCTGTACAAAGCCACTGGAGCACAGAAAGAGAGCAGTGATAATGCCTAAGGGGTTTAACATGTCACCTGAGTTTGGACTGTTGACCAGATTATCAAGATCTAAATCTGTATTCCCAGAGGAAGCATCACAGTTTGACTCACATACTGGTGTACACTTCACATTCCTAGCTGTCACATTAACCATCATTAATTTCTTCAGAAAACACCATGGAAGATCTGAATGACACTTAGCAGATTCATCAGCAAAGGTCTTCTCATCAATCTGAAGTACTGTGCTCAGTGATAGCTTCTCTGTGTAGTGCTGCTCCAACCCCAGATCTTCCAATAAGCTCTTCAAGTGTGTCTCTGTGGGAATGAAGATCATGCAGAATATTTGAAACCCATTTTCATCAGTTGTTTTAAGTTTCTAAAAGCATAAATCTGCAATCAATTGTACGTTAAATGAATTTGCATTTTGAATTAGCTTGATGTAACCAGTGATCTCTGGCAATGAGACATTGCATCCTGCCTTTGTATTCTGCCTGATTTACACAGCCAACCCACTGTTAATCAGCACCACATAATGAAGTGGCCCTGTACATAAGTAAGGGGTGAACACTTTTAAAAACTACATTTTTTTGTAGCCACTGAAAAGATTTTTATTTAGCCACTGAAAAGAAACATTCTTAAAATGATTATTGACAAAATTATTCTCATGTCGAGGTTGTTTTGCATTAATGAAAATATTTGGTCAGTCTTTTAAAGAAATGTTTGATAAAATAAAACAATGAAGTAACTAATTAGTGTTAATCAAAAATGAAGGCATTGTTCTTTGTAATTCCTGAAGAAAATTTGTCATTTTAATCATTTTAACTTTTTCAGAAACAATCTCAGTTGAGACTCAGTTTTGTGAGAATTACCCTCAAAAGTCTTGAGGACCATGAACAAATTGTGTAGCAAATGCACAATAAGTCAGGGAGTATGAATTTATAAAATTACATTTTACAGCCACTGTCGATGCAGATCCCAACATGGGATCCAGCACTGTCAGTGTGTCATCTCTTAAGTAGCATCTTAAAAGTATTTCTACAGACAGGCTTGTATTTGTTTTACCTATTTTATTCTTGTTTCACTTGCCTGTACAATTATTCTGTAACCCTGTTTTTAAGTGTCTGGCATGTTTTTTTACTTGTCAAATTGGCTGTTATTAAGTATTGTTTTCATAAAGTACAAACAAAATTATATGATTAAATTATAATAAAAACATTAACAATAGTAACATTAATAACAAATATTAGTAATAGTACTAACAGTATTATTATTATTATTATTATTGTTATGTGCAAACAACTTACTTGTGTGGGCAGTTATCACAGCAGGCTTGCTTCGTGTTCCATTCTTCAGTCGTGTTGAAACGTAGAAGGAGTATTTCACCCCTGGACTCAGGCTGCTGAACGTCAGGCTGTTGGTGTCTGTTGTCAGCTCCTGGACAGTTTCTCCTTCACAGCAACAGGTCACGATGTAACCTCCCACTTCACCAGCAGGGGCGTCCCAACTCAGAGACACTGAGTCAGTGCTGACCTGACAGACCGTTATCTTCTCAGGAGGGGGAGACTCTGTGACAAATAAAATGTAAAGCCTTCACTCCAAACTGGAAATTCATGTTCCCTGCATGTCTGCATTTTACAGTGATGTTTGACTGCTAAGCATCATGGATCTAGTGGAGTGTAATTACTTTACCCACTTTTTCATAAATAAATCTTTATGACATAAATTGATAGTGTACATCATTGTAAGAAGTATCTAACTGGTGTGAGTTATGAGGATAAGGTCTTACACTACTACTACTACTATAAACTTTACGCTTTTCTGAAAATATAATTGATTTGTGTAGCCTATCTGTCGGTGGTTATTTGCTTTATGATGCTCACCAACTGGAGTTCACCCAGTTTTTATTTGCCACTGCATCACTGCCTGGCATCACTCATTGACACACTAATATCCATAAAGAAAAAATTCACTGTTGGCAGTTTAGCCATTTATTGCAGGTGCAAAAACTAACATCTCAATGCTACATCATCTTCATCAGAGTCAAGGAAAGAAGCCAAAGAAGCTGATGCACAGTGGAATCTTCTTGTTGCTGTAATTTATCTATTTCAAGACCGATGCAGAGCGATTTGAGTTGATTTCAAGAAACAAAAGTAAAAAGAAAACATTATTTTACATATTTACCAGTTACGACAGATATAGAGGTTGCTTTGCTTCGATTTCCATTGTCAGCAACCCTTCTGATGCTGACAGTATACTCAGTCCCAGGATGGAGTCCCTCAACCTGAGCGGTGTTGGAGTCTCTGATGTACAAACTCTCTGTCTGTGTGTTGCAGGTGTAGGTCAGGTGAAATGAACATCGAACAGAGAGATCAGTGAAGGTCCAACCAAGAGAAACAGTGTCACTGCCAGGATGGAGAACTGCTATTTCTCTAGGTGGAGGAAGATCTGGAATAAGAAAAAATATGGAAAAAGATTTTCTATTTCACAATGTGTCCTCATTGCAGCACAGTTTCAGTCATGGAAGATGTGCCCAATTTCCTGGCAATATTTATTCATGTATTTCTACTCAACAACACTGTGCTTATGACTGACCTTCTACACCTGTATCAGTGTGTTGACACTGACAGTCAGACTGTGGTGTTGGAGGAGCAGCTGCTTCTTCCCTGCAGTAAAGCTGAAAAAATAAGAAAACAAAATGCATTTTCAGGTGAAATTAATGAATTAATAATCCCATACACATTGTACTTATCTTTTGATTTATTTTGATTTCTATTAGGTCTTGGAATGTAAACATTAACGGATTACCTCCTCATCTGAGCTATCCATTGCGAGTGGGCTCTCAGCCATCCCACTCTTGGTCCAAGCTCAGCTTATTCAAGCTACTTCTCACTGGGCAGAATGAGCAACAAGCCTGTTAGACCTCCTCCTCCTTTAGTAGCTATTATTCAGGAATAACAGGAACTCATATAGTAATATAGTATAATAGTAATTCATATAGTAATACAATAGGAGATCAAATGTATACATAGGTGGGCTATAGTACGATATAGGTTCGCTATGATCTCACGACTGAAGACACACTGTAAATCCCTATAGGAATATTATGGTAATAGAGCTGACATTCACAAAATTACAAAACATGAATTCAGTCCATTTTCTGCCAGTGGAGTAGTAAAGCTAAATTAGGGTCCTTGATATGAAAACGGTTGAGAACCTCTGTATTAGTGTGCTGTGGGCTTTTCTCAATCGTGTGGCAGTGATTAAACTAGTCGACTTTATATCTAGCTCTGTGGTAGTGGTGTGTCCCTCACTTTCATGCTGAAACCATTGTTCTCTGGCCCTATAGGCCATAACATAACCTGCCCTCCTGGTAGCCACATCCTCATCGTGCTCCCCTTGCCTTATATATGATTTGAATATTTAAATAAAGTGGATATTTTGTACTTATTTCTTGTTTCCTGTGTGGGATTATTTGAAGCCTCTGGACCATACCGGTTCATCCCAGGTGGTGGCAGCATTTAGCTGCCCTTATATCCAGTAAGGTTTATTACAATATGTTGAAATTAAATTGCACCTTTTATGTTGGGGTAAATTTGACTCCAATTTGTTGATCACCTATTTAAGTGAGGCTGTGGGCACACACTTATTGTTGTTTGCTCTGTTGCAGCTTCCCATACTTGTTGTGGCACATGAAAACTTTTCTTGACACTTTGTACAAAAACTGTGTAGAGGCCTTCAAAGTCAATGCATGTACCTTTGTATCAGTTGTTGATCTCATGTTTACACGTTTATCCCACCAAATTAGGAAAAGTCAAAGTATTGAGCTAAAAATAAAATAAGGTGGAATAGAGATATCAAATTCTGGCTGCGGTCAAATTGAGCCCAAACATTCATACAACCATCATACATTCATAATACTAATGGCAACCACTCACTCACACACAAAAAAAACCAAAAACATTTTATCAAAATAACAGGATCTAAATAAAGGATCTAAAAAGAATAGAGGTATAAAATATGTACTGTAAAAGAGTGCACTGCTATTGGGTTTATATGTAAAGAAAAACAAACGGCTCCCTAATCTAAAAAGTCAAGGATAGGAAAAATAGAATTTTCTCCATTACAAAAGCAAATCCTAAATCCACCTTGTCTTCCTCACTGTCTCATCCATTAAATGTATTCTGTTATCTTTGTTTTAGGACAGTCTAATTGCACTTAGGAATGGTAAAATGCTGCACTGCTCTCTCGTTCACGTGGCTCGTGCTGGAGTGTGGCTGTTGCTATGTGTTTCCTCTCTGTTGTTGAAGCCTTGGCTCTTTTTGGTACCTAAATAACACAGGTCACATAGGCACACATTTCCTCCACAACTATTTTCAGCCCCTGCCTTCTGGGTGGAGATACAAAACCCAAAGACAAAGACAGGTCGAAACACTGGTCGAACCCCCCCTCCCCCCTCCGTGGTGTTCTCTACATATATAATATCTATGTACATTCCAAATTTTAGCAGCTTGCCATACAGTGTGGTTGCAGTTATAGATGGTAAAGAATGTCCACTTCATTAGTTCATTAGTCAATGAGGTAGATACACAATAGAATGAATACATGAGGTACATTTGGAGCATTAAAGAATATGGACAAAATTCCTGAGGCTGAAATGTGGCCTGGTGTGCAAAACCTGTAGTGCTGCAGGGCTGAGCAGACATTATAGTACAAGATAAGCCAACCATCCAGCCAATGGATCCAGTCTTAGCCACTGCTACTTTGCATACTGAGTCTCTGTCCAAGCAGAACAGTCATTACACTTCTCTAGACTACTAGGGCAACACCTGTATAGCATGACATATGAAACAGAAACAGTGCACAACTTCCTCTCATTACTGCATGGAATTCCTTAATCATCTTCTCTTATATTGGCGTGTGACTGGAAATGGAGAAGCAGTTGTGATGAGGAAATTGTTATCCCCGCCAGCCTCATGTGCTTCAGCTGTGTGAAGATGCATCTGTTTCGGGGTTGCCTCCTGTCCTTCCCCCTGCTGATGGCGACCACTCTGGTGGGCGCAAGTGTGTCGAACAGCTTCAGAGACTGCAGCCACTTCTTCTACATGCAGACGCCACCTGCAGGAATCCGGGGAACCGGCGTGAAGAGGATCTGCCAGAGGTACCAAGACAAACCGCGCTACGCCACGCTGTACGACAGCAGTCGCCACCTCCCCCTCTACTCAGGCTACATCTTTAAGAAGTCTGATGGGAAGAGGAGGATGGACACACCCTGGATGTATGAGCCTCAGGTATAGAGAGCAGCACTGCTGTGTTTGGTTTCAAAGCTATTGGCAGCTCTCCACTGCTGCTTGCGCTGGATAAACTTGATGTTTTTTGGGCAATTCTGCCAGCAGCAGTAACAAGTGAGACACAGGGACAAAACTGACATATACCTTCCCAGATGTTTTCCATCGTCCTCCAGATGTTTCTATGTGAGGCAACAATGCTGAGGTAATTCTTTGGGTATTGTTGGCCATCAGGGTTGCCTAAAAAGTTGCCCCATGTATCACTGTCTACATGTGTCACATGGCATGTGTCGCATACCATCACATGGAACAACTGCTGCATTGTCCAACAATAACAAGATAAACTGTATTGCAATCCCTATGTGTGTTTCAAGGACTCTAGTGACCCTTGTAGGGAAGATCAGCCAACCTGCTTGTTGTTAAAGACACAACAGGAAGCTGTTTGACTTTTTCCAAGGGTTACAGCCACATTCAAAATGAATGATGCTACCTTTCTGTCTCCTCTTTTCCCTACAGCTGGCTTCCGATGATGTGAGTGGGGATATGAGAGGACTTCCCCTTAGTGATGACACTCTGACACTCTCTCCTCTGATTGAGGAGAGCCAGGCTGTGTTGGACGACTATACAGACGCTGTGGAATATGAACGTGGCACGCTGAATCCTGATCAGCACCAAGCAGAACCTGACGACAAATCCTCTACCTACACCCTGACTAATGTGGTTCCATTAATTACAGAC
Organism: Centroberyx gerrardi; assembly: GCF_048128805.1. Classification (NCBI taxonomy): domain Eukaryota; kingdom Metazoa; phylum Chordata; class Actinopteri; order Beryciformes; family Berycidae; genus Centroberyx; species Centroberyx gerrardi. Next base: position 16,808,270 of record NC_136019.1, read on the forward strand.
TTCCTGGACACGTCCTGGAACCCATATCTGGACATCGTCCGCCGACGCCTCAACAACTTCTGCCATGGCAAATCTTTCATGGTGACAGGAGTGACCGTTTCTGGGGCGACCATTCAGCGAGACAACAAGGACCGCCTAGCAATCCCTAAACACTTATGGCTGGCATACTGCTGCCCGCGGTTTGACCGTAACTCGCCGTATGAGGTGAGGTTCATGTTCCCCAGTTATGGAGGCTACGCACTGAATGAACAGACTGGCCACAGTGTGGTGGAGGTCCCTCTGAAGACCCTGGAGAGCTTCCTGAAGAGCCACACAGACATGGACAGCAACCTGGCTATTTTCTACAAGGGCTGTGTGTCAGAAAACCCCTTCAAGAAGAGGAGGAGAGACCTGAGCAGTGTTTCAGTCTGATAGAACACCTTGAGCTGGACTCACAGCTATGGATTAAGCCTAATTATATGCTAAAATGTCCATTTAAACAAACTCAAAAGATTGCAGACCTGGGTTGCAGACCTCAAACCCACCTGGTGACACGGTCTGCGGACCGCAGACCCATTTCATGACTTAATTAGCATTATTTCAAGCTTTTGAAGAAACTCCACATGTGAGTTTGATTAGGCCTTGATTATCTAAATCGAAGGCTCCATAGTCCAGAAAATAAATTTAAACCAAATTTAAACCATGTTCATGAAAGCCCCTTCAATATTCTACCTTACTGAGGTGTATCCCTGGGTTACTGTGTCTATGAAACTGGCCCCTTGCTTATGGCAGGGCTCTGAACAAATGAAGCTTGCAATGTTTAGTTATTCTACAGACTTTTTTAAAATTGTTGCAAAGAAAATAATGAGAATGAAAATAAACAGCATATCTATGAGAAAGATATGACTAACACAAATGTGGTATGTTATGTGTGAAGCATGTGTGAAGCTGAGCATCTAACAGGCTGCTAAATCTAGCTATTGCGCATCAGCATGCAGCACACAGCCAGTACCAGGATAGAGGAGGTGTGAAAACACTGCTGTAATGTTGTAATCAAATAGATAGGGTCATAAGGGTCATCTTACACCATGTATTTCATAGAGCAGATCACAGAGGAACACTTTTCAAATAGCCAGTTATGATATAATAATGACATAGCCTACTTTATGGAGGCTTTACCCTCAGGCTTGCTGTCATATGCTCCTCCCTCCCTGCTCCTCCCCTCATTCCCTCTTGCTCCCTCCCCAGTCTCTGCTCTCGTCCACCTAGTTCAGGTATAGACAGAGGAAAGGCAGCGCTCACACACCCATGATGTCAGCTTATCTGCTGCTAGCCCTGCTGACCTCCATGGTGACCCCTGGGGCTCCCAGCGTCGACCCCTCTTCTTTCAGGGACTGTGCCAACTTCCTGTATCATCAGCAGGCGCCGACGGGCATCAAGGCCCAGGGGCTTCAGAAGATCTGCCAGCACTACAGTGACCAGCCGCGCTACGCCACCCTGTATGATGGCGTCCGCAGGGTGCCGCTGTACTCTGCCTACACCTTCAAACGCTCCACCGGGGACTCCATGGATGGCTTGCCCTGGATGTACGAGCCTCAGGTACAGGTGGCTTTTCTGTCTATATCAAGGGCCAAGCTTCTGTGTTCCTGTTTCTGTGGGTAATTGGAGAAGAGAATTGACCCTGACAGCAAGTACAAAGAACAAGGCTCAACGGTGCTTTGGCTGGAGAGTTTACGATTATTACTGTGAAGACTCTTGATAACCACAGTGCCACAACTGCCTGTGTAATGAACGGGCCTCATTGTTTCTGTAAGATACATCTCCTGCTGCAGTTAAGTCAAACACTGTGTCAATGATGCTCATTCTCTCCCTCTTTGGTCTATTGCTTTGTCAATAAAACTTGTCTCTCTCCCTCGCTCTCTCTCCCTATCGCCATCATTTCTCCCTCCATTTCTCCCTCCTAACTCCTCCAGTTGACCAGTGGATCTGCTGGAGGTAACATGCAGCCCTTCCCCATGGCTGCTGGGACTCTCCAGAGCCTGGAAGAGAGCCAGGCGGTGCTGGCTGACTACTCAGACTCCATTGTCCTCCAGCGGGGCCAACTGAACCCCGACCAGCACCAGTCCAGCCCAGGGGACAAAGCCTCCACCTACACCTTGACCAATGTGGTGCCTCTGGCTAATGAATTTCTGCACCTCCATTGGCTGCCATATTTGCACAACATCCGCTTACGCCTCAATAACTACTGCCGAGGCACCGCATATGTAATCACCGGAATGACTACCATGGGTCATACTATACGTAGAGGCAATGTCAACCGATTGGCTGTGCCCAAACACCTTTGGTCGGCCTACTGCTGTCCCATCTTTGACCCCTCTATGCCCTATGAACTCCGGTACAAGTTCCCAACATATGCGGCCTATGGCCTTAATGATGTTACTGACAACTTTGTTACAGAGACATCAACCCAAGGAGTTGAAGCTCTGGTGAAGAGAGAGATGGATGTAGATCAAAACTTTAAACTGTTTGATGGAAACTGTGTTCCTCAGGTGTGAAGACTCTTAGTGGTAGAGTCACAGAGATTAGAGTTTAAATGGGTCATAAATCATGTTAGAGAGAGGGAGGAAAGGTGAGATTGAGATACCTGTAATGACTTGATGCTACTAGTTTTTATGTAAATGCTCACCAATAAAATTATAACTTTATGTTTGAACAAGGTCTTATTGTTTTACTCACTGTCACACTGATAACTCAGTTTCATCCATGCATTCAAGGATTTATGAAATAGCCATTCTAATTGAAACCAGAAGAAGTGTATGATAATATAATAAAAATAAAAATAAATATATTTGTGATTCATGCAGCATCTCGGCTCAGATACATGATCTCACTTTAGAAAAACCAAACTATAATTTTCATCTTCTGTTTCTCCTCTAATAGCCTCACAATTGTACAGTGAACACCTTAATCGAGGCATAGGAAACACAGAATCATTACATTACGCTTGCTTGTGCCTCATCAGTCTTCTTTGGAATAGTTCATACTTGTTAGTATGATTACTTTGTAGCGAGAATGCACACTAACAGATTGTATGTTTTGACAGTGATGGTACTTCATGATTGATCAATTGATTTAAAATCATTGAACAGATATTGGTCACCCTGAAACTGTTACAATAAACTCTTGCCTGCTTTGCCTGATTTGCAGTAATAAAGCTTTACAAACTGTTATTGAGCTGTTATGAAGTTTTCATTCTTCTGACACATTCACTTTTTACAAAATAATACAAATAATACAAACATTTCTGTGATATTATGCTGACTTCTCATGATCATTCACAAAAGGAATTAATTCATCAAAAACAGGACATAACATGAGGGCCCTTTCAAGTTAACACTGTTTTTCTGAAGTCTGAATAAGTTCTAAAAACAGCCTTTCCTGTATAGGCATTAAGAATTGTTTTCTGGTTCATGAGTGAGCTGTCAGCTTTTTTCTCCTGTCTGACCCTGCTCTTTTAAAAGAAACCCAATGATCACAAGGCCGAAGTTAAGCTGACCCTTTCTACACCTTTATCCACCAATGAGAGAGGCCATAGCACTGTGATGTCCTTGCTATTGGCTGTATAGTTATTGCAGTAGCCAGCCAGCCGTGGGTGGACCTGCAGAGGTGTAAGGTGTGTATGGTTTTGCATATTGAGTCTCGATTAGAGAGAGCTGAGGATGAAGCCTGTAGTAGCTATTTACTCAGCTGCTGGTAAAGCCTTTGTGCTCCGCGGGCAGATATAGAAACACATGAAATTATACATAGAAGCTCACAGAGATACACACTTGTAAAAAGAAGCTTCAGGAACATCAGCGTTGTTTTGGGGGCTCTTCGTCTTCCTTCAGAAATACTCTGCTGACACACATTCAGGACTGCTGTTAACTGGTGTGACCTTTTGTAAGCTGTCCCAACCATGGCATTCTGGGCACAGACGGCCTTCTTGCTGGTCACCACAATAACATCAGTGGTGAGAGGTACTGTGGAGAAGCAGCTGTCTCCAGAGTGCAGAGAATTCCTGTACATGGGAACGCCGCCGTCAGGGCTGGAGCACCACTCCCTCCAGTTCATCTGTCAACGTTACAACAAGAAGCCACGCTACGTGACGCTGTACGACACCGTGGACCACATCCCCGTCTACTCTGCCTACACCTTCAAGCGCTCGGATGGGGAGAAGTGTGTGGATGTGCCCTGGATGTATGAGCCTCAGGTAAAACAAATATGAGGTTAGACAGGGGGAGTTAAGAGGGGAAAGATTACAGAAAGTTCTTTTAACATGAGCAGCAGTGTCATCCAGAGGCCATCATTTTTCATCATTGTATTGTAATCATGTCTGTATCGTTAAATGTAAGGATCCGTAAATGTTTCAATTGATGTTAGACCTTATGCAATGAGATCAGGTCCTCAGACTTCACCTCCCCCCCCCCCCCCCCCCCCCCCCCCTCATTATCTCAATTGTACTGGGTCTGTCTGTCTGCCCACACAGCTATCCACATCCTCTGATACAGGCGAGATGCAGCCATTCCCACGTGGCTACATGCATATGAATTTTGAAGATGCCCAGGCAGTTCTGGACGACTACGCAAACGCCGTCTTCTACGAGCGCGGTGCCCTCAACCCAGATCAACACCAGGCTGACCCCGACGACAAGGCCTCCACCTACACCTTGACCAATATCGTGCCTCTGGTGCCCGAGTTCAGCGATGACGCCTGGAACAAACAGGAGCATATCATCCGCAAACGGCTAAACAATTACTGTCACGGAACGGCCTACGTGGTCACGGGAATCACCACCTCGGGAAAAATGATCCGCCGGGAAAACATCAACCGCGTGGCAGTGCCCACCTACATGTGGTCGGCCTACTGCTGTGTTAACTACGACCACAACGCACCTTACGATGAGCGCTACAAGTTCCCGTCCTTCGCTCACTATGGCCTCAATGAGAAGGAGAACAACCAGGTGCTGGAAATCTCCATCCAGAAGCTGGAGGACTTCCTCAAGAAGTCCACCTTTGTGGACAAGAACTTTCAGATCTTTGTAGACGACTGCATCCCCCCATCCTCCAGTATAGCTCATTAAGAAAAATATCTAGCTATATGTCCGCTGTGTGCCATTGTGCCTTACCCATAATTATCATCTTCTGTTGTTTCTCCTCTAATAGCCTCACAACTGTACAGTGAGCACCTTAATCAATCATAGAAAACATAGAATCATTACATTACGTTTGCTTGTGCCTGATAAGTCTTCCTTGGAATAGTTCATACTTGTTAGTATGATTATCGTGTAGTGAGAATACACACTAACAGATTGTATGTTTTAACAGTGATGGTACTTTATGATTGATCAATTGAATTAAAATCATTGAACAGATAACGGTCACCCTGAAACTGTTACAATAAACTCTTGCCTGCTTTGCCTGATTTGCAGTAATAAAGCTTTACAAACTGTTATTGAGCTGTTATGAAGTTTTCATTCTTCTGACACATTCACTTTTTACAAAATAATGCAAATAATACAAACATTTCTGTGATATTATGCTGACTTCTAGTGATCATTCACAAAAGGAATTAATTCATCTGAAAGCTGTGTTGGCTCCATCTAAAAAAACAGGAAACAACATGACAATAACATCTCACTCACAGAGGCAGAAGACCATATCTGTCTTCCTGTGGTCTCACCCATTATCTCTATATCTGTAAAGAATTCACACTTCCCTCTTTATATCTCTGCCTTCTTTTGGTCTATATGAAACAATCACATATAATGCATTATACCACATGCTCTAATGATAAATCACCAAGCCTGTCATAGCTTAAAGCTTTTAGAGTCACTGTGAGTCACTTTCCTTCCTCAAGACACACAGCGGACTCTGGATCTTAGGTGTTTTTTTTATCAGGTGAAGAGAGCAGAAAGAGAGGGTTGAGGATATGCTGTAGAGATTCAATACTTCTGTTTTCTTTCACCATGGCCAGAGCTAATGCAGGGGTCTGCTTTGCATCCAGTGAATCTGGAAGAATGGGAGGCAGAGTAGTGTGGAGTTAGGGGATCATAGTCAGCTTCTGTCCTCTGATACACTGATGAGCAATGAAACAAATTCAGTTTCTCGTTTTCACCCTCTTACTCTCGCTCCCTCTGTCTCAACAGAACCAGAAAACTATGAGATTGAAAGCAAAATAATAATTTTCAGGCCTTTTGTGTAGAACATAAAGGAGAGGGTAAATTAGCCTACAGTATGTGTATGAGAGACTGTCATGCCTGCTTCATACTTTTCTCTGTAATGCCGTTATCTCAAAGTGCTCTTAACCACAGATAACATTCACTGCTGTTGAATTTACTGGCACTGCATGTATGGCACTTTGAATATATGAAAAAGGCTTTACAATGGGAGTCCAGTTTGTTGGAACTACGAATGAAGCAAGAGGGGAAATGATGTTAAGTCTGACAGAGCTGGGACAGAGGTCTTGGCTGCTGTAGCTTGTTAGACAATTCTGGTAGCGTCGTGTTAAGGTGGGGAAAGAGAAATACAAACGCGTACTTGGAGCAGTAGAGAGGTCCGAAGGCACATAAAGGTTGCGAGATAGTGGAAAACAGAGCTGCCCTGACGATGCTCATATCAGAAAGTGGCGCCATGCCTCTGGCAGCTGTTGTCACCCTGCTGACCTGTGTGTTGCTACAGGGGGCCCGAGCAGGAGTGGTGGGGGACTTCAACCATGTGGAGCGCTGTAAGGACTCTCTGTACATGGGCACCCCACCGCGAGGCTACCTCAGCAACTCCTTGAAGAAGATCTGCCAGCACTATGAGGACAAGCCGCGCTATGTCACCCTTTATGACTCCCACAAGCATATCCCCATCTATTGCGCTTATACCTTCAAGAAGTCAGACGGGGAGAAGAAGGTGGACTTCCCTTGGATGTTTGAGCCCCAGGTGAGTTTTACTATGAAACTTCATTAGGGGTCTAAGTGTTCGTTTGAGTGCAAGTTTTAGTACAAATCTAAGTTTCCGTCTGGGTTTTGATCCAAGTCTGAGTAGGCTACATGTATCCACTGTGACCAATTGTGTGGTCTCTGTGTATGTAATTATATTACATACACTACACTGTACTATAACACAACTGTGCATTTATGTGTATGCACACTCAGGTGTATTCAACAAGGAAATTATTGTTTTCAGACAAAGAAAACATATTGCATAAATTCACACCCAACTGCCAGCTTATAAAACCTGAGGAAAAGATATTACTGCTGCTATGGGCAAAAGAGTAAGCTTCAGATAAGCTGCTTTATTGCCCGTGAATTGGTACAATAAGATCATGTCATATCCCATTCATGTAGACGGTTTAGTATGTAGTTATGCAAATTGTTAACTTGCATTTTTTTTAAATGTGAGTGTATGTAAATGTGAGTGTATGTAGTTCTTGTTCGGATGAAGGTGAATAGTTAACTGCTTTTTGTCAACAGTAATCAATTTAGTTTCATCAATGGAAAACTTCATAGCTTTCATTCTCATCATCATTGTTTTTCTCACATAATTCTTTCTTTGTCTCTCTAGCTGGCCTCAGACAAGGGCAGCAGTAACATGGAGCCCTTTCCTCAGTCCTCTCACATGCATATGAACTTCGAGGACACCCAGGCGGTTCTGGAGGACTACGCCGATGTGGTTCTGTATGAGCGTGGCCACCTAAACCCCGACGAGCACCAGGCTGACCCACTGGACAAGGCTTCCACCTACACCCTGACCAACGTGGTGCCTCAGATCAGGGAGTTCAACATGGGCCCCTGGGCTGAACACCAGGAACTCATCCGCAAACGCCTCAACAACTACTGCCGGGGCAAGGCCTTTGTGGTCACTGGGGTCACCAGCTCCGGGAACATGATCCGTCGGGACAACCTGGACCGGGTGGCTATACCAGAGTACATGTGGTCGGCCTACTGCTGCACTGAGTTTGACCAAAACGCGCCATACTTTGTGCGCTACAAGTTCCCCGTGTTTGGGTCATATGGGCTCAACGACCGCATCAACAACATCATGGTAGAAGTTCCTCTCAAGAACCTGGAGAAGTTCCTCAAGGGAAGGATGGACGTGGACAAGAACTTCCAGATCTTCTACAATGACTGTGTGCCAGATATTTGAGATAAAGTGGGTTTTAGCTATAGTTCTCTAATAATTCTGGTTGATTCTGTGTTAAAAATTCTTTGCCACATGACTTTAGAGGTTTGGGCTTCTAGCAGTTCAGATAGATACTAATTTGAGAGCAAAATGGAAATGAGATGTGTTGTGAAATGTAATTGCAAGCAATAAAATGAGGAATTGACTTGACTCTGTCTCATGCAGTTCAATAAAATCCAGTGTCAGTTGATAAAAACTATTCTGCTGTTAGACAATGAAGCTGTTTTTCTCCATTTGCAGTGCCTCAAGTGAATGAATCCTCTCTAGGTAAGAAATATCCACAGTAGTGGGGCGCTGAACCCTTCTCACTAAAACAATCGTGTCCTATTTAAATACCAATCCACAGTCTTTGATCACAGAGCTTCATTTGCATATTGCCCTCTGGGTAACAATCTGATGTGGGGTGAAGAAACGCATGGATCTAAAGCTTTTATGTTCCCAGCTAAGAAAAGAAAAGAAAGAGCATTGTTTAGGTAAATATGTTTAATACATGTCCAAAGAAATATGGGATTTGAGAGAATTTAATGGAGCCATATGGAGACATATTAATGATGTAGTGGTTTCTTAGTCCAAATACTTTGTCAATAATGATTCCATCCACATGATGGCACTGCAGCTCCTTTCAAAACACTGACACTGGCCATACAGTACCAATTTATGTTGTTTGTCTGTGATATTCTGTGATCCTACTCCAGCAGTAAACACTCAGCAGCAATCTACACCATGAAATGACACATTTTGCCATAATACAGATTAATTAATTCATTTGTGGATCTGAAACAGAGATGCCTGAATATGTCATGTTAGTTCACTATCCCTTTTGGGCTGTCTGAGGCAGACATAGGTTATAAAATGACGACTGATCCAGAGACGACACTCTTTTCCACGCCACCCATCCTCGCCTCTGCACCTCTGCCTTGTCCAGTGGACATCCGTAGTAGTGAGGGTCGACGACTAGCACATAGCTGCCCTTATCCCCAGTGCACACCCCTATTATCCCTTTAGACGAGTTGTCCCTGTCCCCTCCCATCATGACTGGAGACCCGTGCTTCTGGTAGTGCAGATGGAGCTCTTCCACTGCCACCTGCTCCAGCTCTGCCCCTCCACCCCTAACATGAACGACCTTGCAGGGAACATCATAGAAGTAGTCAAGGACCAGGGAAGCTTCAAATGTCCCTATCCACTCCCTGGAACCTGAAAACGAGGCCGGCTTGTCCCCCATGGAGACCAAGGCTTGCTGGATCTCGGGCAGGCTTGGTGGGGGCCTGCATTGGCCCTTGGGTGGGGACCAGTTGTGGCACAGCCAGGAAGCCATTGTCTGTGTGGTGCGGTAGCCACATCCCCAGCCTCTGTCGTCTTGCCCATCGCAGCCATAATGGAAGTAGAGGCACTCTCCTTTTATCAAGGAACATTTCAGAGGGTCTGCAATTGGGCTAGGGAGACCAGTGTGGACGCTCTTCAGTAAAGTTTTGGTCCAGTTTGTGTTACCGGTCTTCTTCATAATCTTCTCCTCTCCAACTGTATTCTCTCCCCAGTCAATCTCCTCCTCAGTACCTTCTGCTCCTGTGACCTTTTTATCCATTATCACAGTTTGTCCCTACCAGCGAACCGCGCACACATTTCGCATTTAGCCTAATGTATTTACGAAATAAAAAAAAAACCAACTAGCTTTTCACAGTTGTTTGGTGTTACTGCAATCGATGTCCCTCTATGCACTTGCAATAACGGTTCAGTTCCGCTTTGTATTGTTCCCACTGTTGGTGCTGCCTTCAGTGGCTCTTCGTCAGCTCCAACTTCTGAGTGAAACAGTCGTAAATACAACTTGTAGCGCTTTTGGTCGAAAATAACAACATGGACCCTGTAACAAAAGTAGTTTTTTGGTGGCTGTTGTTTTATTTTATAAATGAAGTGGTTCACAGCTAGCTGCAGCGGCAGAATGAAGAGGAGAAAATGCGCATCAGGCATGTAATTGATGTTTTAATTAATTCATTGGTCAAAATATGTTGTGTCTCCATCGTATTTGCCATCAGTTGTTGACATTGCTTGCATGCTCCCTAAACACTACATCTTGGCAACTCGGTTATCATAGAAAATCACAATATTCCCAGTCGTATTCACTGTTGGATTGCTTATGTATGATCAAGTCGGAAATACAATATTTCCGCCAGCACATGAAGGCAGCATACTCGCCATCCAGCTGCACGTGTACACAACACAACACACCTGTAAATGTGTTTACGCTAATGACCTTTAACGTTTCTTTTCTCAACAAAAATGGCGACCAAGTTAAAATATACAAATTCCCTCTACTATTTGATGGTTTCGCAGTGTCTGTGCGGCGTTTCTTTTGCAAAGGAAAGTGCTTTACAAACTCTGGACGAGGTTGGACTTGTAGTAAAATGTGAAGAAGTCAAAATGAGAATAACCGTGAAGCGACAGTTTTTCGAAGAGAGGCGTATCCCGTTCACACATGAATATCTTCGACTGGGAGAAAACTCAACACATGGCTCCTGCAGACCCGTTTCAGAGGGACCCGTGTCTGCATCTGAAATGGTCATCTATGCTGGACTACAAGAATGTGGGACTGAGTCCAGAGTAAGACCAGGGGGGTAAAATGAGAGTATAACGGGTGTAAGGGCAGGGATACCCCGGTTAAAATGAAAGGCGGCGGCCTGGCTGTAGTCACTGTCCACATTCTGACACGTGACTGCTGAAGACAAGACAAATTCAAAACCTCATGGGAATTTAAGAATGAAACACAATGTCTAATTTATGGCATAGGATTTTATAAGACTGTAGAATTCCCTAGGGTATTTAGCCTTAAATCAGTACTTGTATCCATATTTTAATCTACACAACAGCGCCTCCCTCTGGTCCCTCTGACCACCTTAGCATCTGAGTTTGGCCTTTGCCATCATAATCCAAAATGAGTAGCCAATGGGTGCTGAGAACTTGTGAATACTGTTGAATTTTCTCATTCATTCATTAATTCATCCATTCATTCATTGATACTTGTTAATATCCAGGTTCACGGGGAGTGGCTTGTCTATTCCAACCAGCTGGTGCTGTTTCCTGCTGTGATTCCCATCTCTAGAGGCGGTCTGATAGTCAGAGGGGCAACCACTGTTGTACCTATTGAGTGCCATTATAAGAGGTGAGGCGGATGCCACATTAGTGTATGAAATCCTATGTGTACCTACAGAATAATCAGAACACAATCATTTCTCTTTATTAAGGTTACTTTACATTTTATAGGAACAAAGTTGTAGTTGCAACTTTTTTTCAACTGCAGTCTAATGTTGAATATTGCATTATATTACTTTTTTTTTTTTTTACCTATTACCAGTAACTGGCTACCAACTGTCTACCCCTCTGTCTACCACAGGTTAAACCAAATTTAACCTGTGCTTTTCTCTCTGTGGCAGCACAGAAAGCAGAGAGTGAGTGGAGAGCCTGTAACCCCGACCTGGCTGCCCATGACCTCCACTATCAGTGCCTTTGGCCTGCTGCACTTCTCCCTTCATACCATGACAGGTGAAACTACTATCTGACTGTAGCTAAGCTCAGAGATTTCCCTGACAACAGTAAAATGCAGCAGTAGTGCTTGTACTTGGAATGCAGCTGAATCTGGGACTGAAAAAAAGAATAGAGAAATGAATATCTGCCTATCCTCCTTTGTAGATGACTGGACCTCTCCACGTAGTTCATCAGTGTACCAGCAGGGGGAGGTAGTGTTTCTGGAGGCCAGCGTCGTTGCCCCTCTGCACCCTCCTCTCAGGATCTATGTCGACTCCTGTGTCGCTACGCTGAAGCCTGACCCTCTCTCCTTGCCCAACTACATGTTTATCACTAACCATGGGTCAGTCAGAGGACGTGACTGACTGACCCAAATTTGACCATGGGTCAGTCAGAGGACGTGACTGACCCATGGTCAAATTTGAGTGAAAACAATACTGATTTATGGATTTTATACACAATTTAGTGGCTACTTCACTCCAAAGTTTGCTTATGGCACAGTGACCTCATCCAAGATTTCAAATGTAAACTGAAATCTGTGCTTTAAACAAATCTACACCAAGTGGTGGGACACACATCACGACTATGTTTCACGCAGTTCACTGGGATCATGCAAGTGTGTGTTGCTCCTCCGTTACAGATGTCTTATGGACAGTGTAGTGCCAAAGTCGTCCTCTAAATTCCTTCCGAGGGAGCAAGATAACAGACTGCGCTTCAGCGTCCAGGCCTTTCACTTCAGCCAGGAGTCTGGAGACCAGGTAACGGCACCCGACTAGACGATCGCTCGATCATCACTATCTGAAGGATTACCGTTATTTGAATGATTGTCTTTATGAGCACAAACATGTTATTGGTAGCTCATAATTTACTTATCCTATTGGATTTTTTTTGTTTTATTGTTTGTCAAGTACTTTTTGGGAACATGTGATATAAATAAAGATTATTATTTGTTGTTATATGATATTGATATTGAAATATTGAAATTGGTCCCCAGAATCAAAATGTATTTTGTTAATTATGCTTTCTTGTTGCAGATGTTCATCAACTGTCACCTCAGGGCCACTCTTAAACAAAACCCACCTGACCACCTCAACAAAGCCTGCTTCTTCCACAGCCCCACATTCAGGTTAGGCTGCCAAAGTGTTGGCAAATTAGTTTATCACCTTTTGGCCATACACTGACATAATGCATATTTCCTTAGCTGGATTGCATGTTGCAGTGCAGGGCATCACAGCTACAGTGTGCTAACAAGACATTTCTGTCATTCAGCTGGCGTGCCACAGAGGGAGACAGTGCTCTGTGCAAATGCTGTGAGTCTGAAGACTGCTTTAGACAGATTGGAGGGAAGACTGATGGGCACACAGGACCCACTACTCAACCAGAAACAGGTTACTCACCCCTTTAAAACAAATGCAACCTGCAAGATTTTGGAGGGTATTGTACTAGATGTGCTGATAGCAAATGATAGAATAACCATAGTAGCTTGTGTATGCAGTGATACATGACTTGTGCTGTATCATGATGATTTTAAGTCAGTAGTACATATATTTTTTTTTACAGAAAAGGAGCATGAGGCAGACGCAACAGTTGGGCCACTTCACACCCTTCCACTCTCCAATTGGACAGGCCATCTCTCCGTCAATCTCTGAAGAAGCTTTTCCAACTGTACCTCAGGTGGGTACAGGGGGCATTCAGATAAAAGCCAAAACAATACAAGGAGATAATTTGGAAAATAACTCATTTTGGGGGTTTTGGCAAGACTGGTCATTACAGTTTAAATATGGGATCTAATCGTTTGAAGAATGAGCCGTAGCTGCGGTCTTAGTTTTATCGATTTCCACTTGGAGCCACCTAAAAGCCCCATTTAACCCAATTTGTGAATCATCTTCACACAATTTCCATTGTCTTTGTGACATGAAGTCACCGCAGATCCAATCAATATGTATATACCTGTACCTATATCTGAATCAGTTTGACCCCGGTGGTTACATCATGATATAAGCATGGGTACCTCGTTATCTAATGAGTCTTAACCATGAAATCGATAGCCATGAAAAGTCCATAAAATTACCCATGAAGAATTTCCACAAAGAGTCCAGAGAATTTCAGTGGAACCTAAAATATACCAGACAACAATATCCCATTGTGAAAATAAAAGAAAAGAAAAGAAGCACATTAGAATAAACAGACATTGGTCTAAGCATGTTTGGGACAGCTACACAGCTTCATATGTGCTTTAAGTCACCTTTCTGCAGAAGAAACACTCATCTTTTCCCATCACAGGAAACATAACAGTCCATATGGGAGACAAACTGGTAGGTCAGTGGTGGAGTCTGTGACAATTTCTGATGTAATGAAATCAGCACAGGTTTCTACTAGTATGTTTCTAGTAACTAATGCTGTCTTGATACTGATACTAGATATTGTTTTTAATCTGTACTTCTGAATTAAAGTCCTTGTTTTAATTTATTTAAAAACACAAATAATATACAGTTATATGGCCCCGAGAGAAAAGTTATGATCTTATGCATGACTATGGTTGCAAGAGCGCATGATTAAATATTATACATGAGTAGGTTCTCTTAGTGCCTGTATAAAAAAAACTGAATAAGGGTATTCATTATCTCATTGCCCTGTAGACTGGTTTGGGTGCCTGCCTGTGTTATTACACTACAATGTATCCCATCCCACTGAATGTTTTACCTAAGCATCAAGACATGAAAACCGACTGCATCTGATTATTAATATTATCATATTACACAAAACAGCAGTCTTCTAAGAGCAAGAGAATTAAATAATCATCAAATAGCAAAGAATGGAGCTGTTATTTTAAATGCTGTCAAAATCAAGGTGTGTTATGGCGTGTGGATAAAAACTATTTCTGAAGCTATAGGTGTGAGTGTTCATGCCTGAGGGCAGTTTGTCATGTCCCTTAATCTTTGATGTCCCATATACAGATCCACTGAATTATCAATTAGAAAATATGAACATGATTTTCTGGGTAGTGCTAATGTTATTGTAAAAGCTAGCATTATTCATAAAAGTCTGTCCTATGTTCTTGGTCAGTGTAGTACCTTAGTTTTGATTATCAGATTTTTTTTTTCTAAGTCAATGGACTGAACTGTCCAAGACCATAGGAATGGTCATATGTGTAACACAGCAAACACAGGCTCAGTGAGGCCTCAATTTCACATTTAACACTGGGAAAACTATTTAGTCAAAATGTGCTATTTACAGAAATGTGGTCCTGATCCTAACATTTATTTAAACCAAAAAGCAAAGTCAAATATGAACTGGACAAAGAAGAAATTAGGTTCCCCAAACCTTTCTCAGAGGGACTTGTGGAGTCAGGGCTGATATCTGATAAGGCATGTTCAAACATACCACCAAGCCTAATCTAAAGTGCAATAGTCTGTAAGGAAAAAACCTCTTCCTGCAATAAGTTTGCTTTTCCATTTTCAGCCACATACATTAATTCTTGAATTGAGTGCTGTCCTAGAGTGTACTAGATTGATGTCAGTGAATAGTAATGTATACATTTTTGTTGATTTGTGTTTTTTTTTTTTTTTGGCATTGAGAGTTTAACAAATGGATTCATAATGCATGTAACAACAGGTCTTGTACCAGAGGAAGATATCCACATCTCTATGAAGATGCCACTGTTGACATTTGGTGCATTGATCAGTTATACTTATGCCTGTTTATCTTTCTGAATCTGGCATGTGTTGACCTTTTTCCCATCCATATGATTTTCTGGAAATTGCAGTACAAAGTGGCATAGAGATCTACAGCAAAGAACACAGCATTTCTCATGCAAAGTAGGTATTACCTGAACTGAATAGTCATAACAGAGAAATTGGATTGCATTGCATGCTTTTAGGCCTTATTGCATAATGATAATGCCACTTGTGAGCTTGTGGTTTGAACAGCTGTGACTCCAGTAATGCTTACAGGCATCTAACTGTACGATCTGCATGTTGGTGCAGTGCAGGGCCTCTTTTGGTGTAAGTTGTTTTGTTTGAGGACGTTGTAGTATTAGAGTTGGCTGAAATGTTTGAGCCAGTAGGAGAAATGTCAATGGACTTCCCATTGAAGTGTGTGGCTGTTTTTTTTCAACAACAGTCACGAAGGACCAGCGCTCCATTAGATTAGATAGTACTGTCAAGAATCATCCATGTGACTACAAATTAATGGGCCATATGGGAATGTTAAGGGGTCAAGAGGTTTTCATAAGGCATCCATCTATAGAGATGTTTCATCTATAGAGTAATATCCTACATGCATTCATTTTGTATAATCACACCTTTTGATTTACAGCTGGATATGATACCAAGTTCCAAGACTACAGAACACTGTGTGAGATATATATGGCCTTTTTATATTTTTGAGTTTTGGCCTTTAATTATTGCAACATCTTACAGTAAATTGGGAAATTGGGTAGATATTGCACCTTATTTATATTGCAAAGTTTCATGTTTGTAGCATATGGCATCTTACAAAAACTAAGCCACCTTTTGAAAATAATAAACCAAGACAAAAACATACAGGAGACACATAATAGTTTGCTCTTCAGGACTTGAACCCATTTATTCTCTTTCAGGTGGGTGTGGTTATAGTATTATTCCCATTCAGGAGGGTGTGGCCCTGAGAAGAGGTATTGTTGAATACCAATCATGTCAGTTTGTTTCGTGCCAGAATTGAACAGCAGCTCTAGTGTTTTATAGAAGTGGGCTTTGTGAGATGAAGGTGGCTACACAGGTAGACAAACAGTGTAGATCCGTCCAAGTAGCCGGTAGGTCCATCCATCCATTTTCTAGCCACTTATTTGGGTCAGGATCGCGATGATGGAGTAGCCCAGACATCCTTTTCCCCAGCAACTTCCTCCAGCTCCTCCTGGGGGATCCCCAGGTGCTCTCAGGGCAGCTGGGAGATCTAGTCTCTTCAGTCTGTCCTGGGTCTATCCCGTGATCTCCTCCCAGTTGGTTATGCCAGGTATACCTCCAAAGAAAGGCACCGGGGGGCATCCTTATCAGGTGTCTGAACCACCTCAACTGGTTTGTCTTAATGTGGAGGAGCAGACACTTGACACTGAGGTCCTCCCAGATTGCTGAGGCCAACTACCCTGCAGAGAAACCTTATTTCGGCCGCTTGTATCTGCTATCTCATTCTTTCGGTCACTACCCAGAGCTCCTTCTTACCTTCAATTGTGAATAAGACCCTGCGATACCTGAACTCCTCCACTTGGGGCAGTTGCTCACCCCTCACCTGGATGGGACAACCCACCTTTTCCCACGGCGCCGAGGGCATATTCTGGTCAGGCAGGGAGGCAGTCAGTCAGTCAGTCAGACATTCATCAACGCTTCATGAGATGGCGTCTAGAGGGCTTTCTTTGGGCGTCTATAGGCCAAATAGGCCACACCAACTCCCACACACTGAGTCCCATTCTCTGCCATTAATTTACGAACATCCACATCTTCTGCTGCCCTACAAACTTTAACGGTAGGGTATGTTATTACCTTGTGGTATTTAAGTAACATTAGTGGAATTAGGTCATTTAACCCGATAATCGTGTCGCACTAGCTGAGCAACACGTTGAATGTGATGCTGAGCTACTGATGCTTAAGTGCATCCCATTGAATTAAACTGAACACACGCCCTGTGGGCTTATACAGGATCTGTGCTTGAGAGAACCACGGCCTCAGACTTTGAGGTGCTGATCCTCATCCCAACTGCATCACACTCAGCTGCAAAGCACTCCAGTGCATATTGGAGATCACGGTCCGATGAGGCCAGAAGGACGACATCATTTGCAAACAGCAGAGATGCCACCCCAACATCATTGAAACAGATACACTCCAGACCTTGGCTGTGCCTTGATCACAGCAGTGGCCCCAGCACCCCATACTCCCACAGTGCCTCCCACAGGATACCTCTGGGAACATGATTGTAAGCCTGTAGAAACGCATGTAACGCATGTAGATAGGACTGGCAAATTCCCTTGATTATCTACGAGAGGGTAAAAAGCTGGTCCACTGTTCTGTGGCCAAGACAAAATCTGCATTGTTTCAGAGTCCCATCGTTGCCGGACTCTTCTTTCCAGCACCTTGGCAGAGGCCCTCCCAGGGAGGCCAAGCAGCGTGATCCCTCAACAGCTTGAACACACCCTCCGGTCCCTTATTTTGAAAATGGGCAGCACCACCCCAGTCTGCCAGTCCAAAGGCATAGCCCCTGAAGTCCATGCGACATTGAAGAGAACAACATCAAGAGACCCCAGCTATCCAACCACCCCAGCAACCTCTGGCCCTGATCCCCTCAAATCTTCCAGCCCTACCTCCTGGACAGAGGGCGCCTGTTGGGTTTAGGAGTTCCCCGAAGTGCTCCTTCCACCTTCTGACAGTGGTTCATCACCAGATGATGAATGGTTGGCAGCTCATCCCCTCTCTTCACCCATGTGTTCAGAACATATAGCCTCAGGTCTGATGAAACAACTACAAAGTTGATAATTTACCTTGCAACATGCAGCCACATTGAGGCAACCCTCTCTTCCACCAGGAGAAACTCCAACTGTGCGGCAGCCAACAAGGGACTTGTGAGTATCCCCACACCCGCCTGGCACCTCTCACCCTTTACAACTCCTGAGTGGGAGAGAGACCACCCCATATCAAGGAGTTTGGTTCCAGAGCCAGCAAAGTGCATGGAGGTGAGCCCAACTATATCTAGTTGGTTCCTCTCACACCAGCTCAGGCTCCTTCCCCACCAGAGAGGTTATGCTCCTGTTCTGAGATCTGGTTTCTCTTGCCAGAGTCCATGACGCCTAGGTCTGCTCCACCCCTGCCCTTTGTCTCACAGGCGTTACATCCAACCTTACCCTTCTCCTTGCAGGTGGTGAGCCCACAAGGCACTGCTTTTTCAGGTTGTACCCTGCCAAGCTACAGGGGTCATCTGGCCACCAGGTGCTTGCCAGCAAGCAGCACACTTTTCTATTGGATAATACTGTGAACAGAGAAAGGTGAGGGAAATCAGAGAAAGGCACAGGGAAGATGTTGAGCCTGGAATAAAGCTCTAGTGTTTTACTCACTTTTTGTTTTTACTGTAAATTTCAAAGTACACATATACGGGACTAATCAGATTACCTCCTTTTGTCAATCAAATGCCCCATTGTCTAACATCTCTATGTTGCTAATTGGTTGTCTGTATGAAACTCATAAACCCTGTGTGCAGACATGTTTTTGTAATATATATTTATATGCACAACACAGACTTATAAATCGAGGTCAAAGAGTGAGTTGGATAGTAAAACTTGCAGGGTAAAAAGTATAGGTCTTACAGCCAGGGCAGCCAAGTCAGTGAAATAGCAGACAGGACAGCCAGAAGAGTAGAGTAGTGTGGGGTGGAGGTGAGTGGTGGTGAGAGGCCCGTTGGATAAGAGAAGGTGTGAGTCCCTCGCAACCATGCCAGAAAAATACCACACAAGGCAGCTTGGCAACAGGGAGAATACCACATACAAGGAAAAAGTAGGATGAAAGGGCGAGGGGATTGCTCACAGGGCAGCTGGGGCACAGGGAAGCTAATCAAACAAACAAAAAAAAAAATAACAGAAGAGAGTCGGTTAGATGACTGGATGAGAGAAAGGGAGAACAATAAGAGTGAAGATGGTAGTGTTGAGGTGGGAGTAGGTTAGGTAGTAATTAAAGCAAGTAATTGTTCTTTTTGTGTTGTGTTATGAACGTCAAAGGATGTCAAGTGTAAGCAAGGGGATGAGTGGATTAAAGAGATCACTGAAAGACTCAGACTAGAGGGAGTAACAAATTATGGGCTGGTCAGTACAGCCACAATGTTGTACTGTTGGCCACTAAGTAGCTCCACCGGAGGAGTTGGGGGTTAAGTGCCTTGCTCAAGGTCAATGTAACAGTTGTTAAGCAAGAGATGAGGATTGTTGAGGGAGGGAAGAATGTTTCTATTCAACCTTCCAGTCACAAGTTAATGTTTGTAACCAGTCATTATTCATTCTCTACCGCCACCCCCCATGATGGATGATGCTTATCTTCGTTATTCTCACCAACACAAACTGCAATGACGAGGTTCCTGTCCTGGAATTTGCACTCTACACGTGCAGAGGATCACAGGTGACAGGGCAGTAGCAGTGCTGGTGGTCATCATGGGACCACAATGCCTCGCCGGTCCAACAAAGTGAAAAAATTATCCTCTTCACTGTGGACGCCTGTAAGCTCTGAAACAATAACTTCCGACCTCGCCAGCAGCTACTGCCTTGGCTCCTGTGTCCCTCGTAGTCGGTCCCCCCTATTCTTTTATGTCAGCTTCCTGTCTTGTGTCGCGCCAGAGGAGCAGACCTCGCTGGCTGCGATCCCAAAAACTGGATGAGAAAGCATAACACACACACACACACACACACTTAGAGACACACACAAAAACACACATTCTCTACCGTAACAGCCGTGCACTTTCACTGCCTTCCATTTACTATGATGTGAACTCTCCCTCCCCTTGTTGTTTGCATCGCTGACTCCTGGCTGTCTTTGTTTATTAATCACAGGGGTGGGTGTGGGGAAGGCACAGCGAGTCTTTGGGTTCATCCCCAACTTTATATCACCCCTCCCCTTTTAAATCATACTAAATCCAATGACTGCATCCCATTCCAACCAAGGAGTCACTGTGACGGGACACTCCTGCCCCCGCACCCCCCACACCCCCTCACCTCCCACCCCAAGCCCCTGTCCTGGTCGCTATGCATGGCTCGCAGCACGTACCTTGTCTCCCTCTCCTCTCTCTCATGTTGGCTCAGACATAAGCAAACAGTCCTGGGGCTTTCAGCAAACAGTGCAACAATCTGTCAACATTGTCGTCAGCTTAGCACTGCAGTGACCATGTAGAGTTGAAGCTGACTGATATATATGTATGTGTATATACATTTATTAGAGAATGTCTAGAGAATTACACTCAGTTACACGTAGAATGTCCAAGGCATTCATTAATAACACCTGATAAATATGGCAGGGAACTTAGGAATCGGGAGGTATTGGCTTTCCACAGTTAGAGCTTTATCAACATACCTCTCGCCAATAAAATTAGAGAAGGCAAAAGCACTATATTTTGGCTTCAGATTTTTTGCATCAAATGTTTTAAAAAGAACCGTTTATGCAAAGCCCCCTACTTGGGTTTAGAGAGTGTTACAACGAGGCATCCTGATCAGTAAGTTTGTGTTGAATTGGCCTTGAATTATGTTGAGTGAAATTGGGTACGAAATATGATCAAATATGAAATAGTGTTGGGAAATTTGATCATATCCATATAAAGTTTATTCAGCCTATCATCCCTCTTCTAATTGCTATGACATTTCTACCATTGACCTGCCATCATATCTTGAATGGGCTTCACAGAAACCCATTCTTGTCAATGAATGTCACCTTCATGTGTGTATGCATTCACCGTTCATAGGCTCATGTACAGTATATGATATAGGCTACTCCAAATTTCCACTGGTCATTTTGACCAGTGGTTTTTCAAATTCACTGGCCCGAACACTGAAACTACTGGCCCATTAGTGTATCAGTGCGTTTTGATGCTGCCACTTTGAGATTTTAGATTTTTTTGAGATTCATATTACCCAACACTAATTCTACTCTCATTCTCTGCATA
Source organism: Centroberyx gerrardi (assembly GCF_048128805.1). NCBI lineage: Eukaryota > Metazoa > Chordata > Actinopteri > Beryciformes > Berycidae > Centroberyx > Centroberyx gerrardi. The sequence goes on from NC_136019.1 coordinate 16,829,629, forward strand.
TTTTGCATTAGACCTTGCCTGTCACTGCATCATGACCTAACCACCGCTCTGGCCAGTGAGGCTGAAACTTTCGCACTCTTATCCTGTCATATTCTGTCTCCTTCTCCCTCTGCTCTTCCTCCAATGCCTTTCTCTTAGGAGAATCTTTTTTCCTGGCATCTGGCCAGATGATGGAGGCTTAGGAAACATCTGAAAGAGCGGTGATTGCAGTGACGCTGCTTGTCTGTATCCAGCCACCGTAAACGTAGTCACAGAATGTGAATGTTGACGTTGCTACATAATTAGTCCAAACCGCCATGCGGCATTCTGCATGCTTGATCGCAAAGAGGGAAGCGTTTTCTGACAATGTAATCATTCTGTCAATCATTTCATAACCAAACTGATCAAATATAGGCAATTTTTAATGGCCAAGCAGGCCACTAAAAATCAATATTTGCTAGCCCAGAAAACACTGTCGGGCCACCGGGTAAATGGCAATGTCAAGCCCTGTACTGTACAAACAGTAAGCATATGAACCTGTAGGGTATAGAACTTCAGTATCAGTCTCTTCAAGTATTTGCTTTAGTAAGGCTATATAAGCCTATGTCACTTAGCATTGCATGCTGGCACCTGATAATGCACATTCAAACACACCATTACTTCCTGTCTTCCACCCCCCTCCCCCTTCATGACACACAGTGGTGACTTCCAGGAAATGTCAGTATATTTCCTTTACTCTGGCCCCAAAGGGATGCCAAAGGGCAAGGTGAGAGCATGAGGCATAAAGAGGCCTATTTGAAGAGTTAAAGTGCACCTAATGGAGTTGCTGTTTGATATCTTTTACCACAACCCACGCACCACCCATGGATTGTCCTTACTGGATACTCATTTTCAGATGTATTACATGCTGTAATCTTTGATCCAAGTTAATTTAATATCAATGATATCATTTTATGTAATGATAATTAACCACATCCACAAGGATAATAAAATAAATATTGTGCACTGAATAATTAATGCCATTTTCAGAATGTAGGATTAACTGTCTCCTATGGAATAACTAGTCTGTCCTAGGCCTATTTGTTTCATTGTATCACAAGGAAGCCATATCAAGAGGAAACTATTCTAAGAATGCTGTCTGCTACCATGTTGGATGAACTCCAGCCCTCTCGCTGAACTTGAACAGTTTCCTTGAAAGAGTCTCTGCATCTTCCTGTGGCACGCATTCTGTTTAGATGATGGCACGGATAAGGTGTTGTCACTTCACATACCCAGGTTGGGGTCAGTCTCATTTTGATTCAAATCAAATTTATTGAAATGTCACTGTACAGGAAGTATGGGGTGGGGATATATAGTATTTGCAATTAATTACCAGTTATTTCCTGGACTGGAATTGAGTACCCATTCTTTCAACACGGGCATTGGCAACTGATGCAGGTTTATTCTTGTTAAAAATCTGCCTTCAGCATGGTGCATTATCTTTGGTTTTTACACTGTATGCTTGAGTAATTCTTCCCTAGAAGAATTACTCAAGATAAGCAGCTGGTCTGTAAACATGAGTATTCTGCAAATATTTGACTTCCACTATAGTCCATTTAGTGCTAAGCCATTACATGTCTCCTGGTTAAGACTGTAAATGAATTGATTGAATCAATATTTTTTATTGTTTGACTTGATTGCTGTTTTATTCCTTTGTGGCCATATGTTATCAAACAAAAACACAAAGCTTTTGATTTCCCCTCGTGAGTTAGTAAACCACAGAAAAGTTTGAGCACAACAATTTGTGTCTAAATTTAACACATTTTTTGTTACTTTTCAACACAACATGGGCTAATGACAACACATAGTGACACAACATATATTGTTAACTAACCTTATCTGACCTGAAAAGTAAAACAAAAGTGTGATGCCCCAAACTAGACACACACACGTGTTGAAAATGACACTTTCTTGTTAAGAATGAATGAGTGCAGGGGTGGAGATGTTCAGGTGCAGTTTTATGACCCTGTCTTGGCAGAGTGCTTTGATCCACACTGATCTTTGAAAATGGATGATCACAAGATGCAGACTTCTGAGTGAGGCTCTGTGTGTGTACGTGTGTGTGTGTGTGTGTGTGTGTGTGTGTGTGTGTGTGTGTGTGTGTGTGTGTGTGTGTGTGTGGAGGGTGTGGGGTCATTAAGTAAGACGTGAGCCCCATGACGTCAAGTTTTGTCTTGCTGGGCTGGATTGGACAAAGTGGCGTCTACATGACAGATTACGCTTATTGAACTACTCAGGTTAAACTATATAACTTAATAAGTATTTATGATTTCCTTTCTTTTTTTTTTTAATTTCAGATGATGTTGGAAATGATTGGACGACCCAAGATATTGAAAATAAAGTCAATTTATGTAAAACCTTGATTTCTGCGCCACGTTTTTTTTATTGCATTAACCTATGCTTTCAGGTCTGATGCGCCCTGGTGAAAGTTAACAATGATATATTAAAGTGGTTAGACCTGTGACATTTAAGACTAGTTTGCCCATTTGACGTTTATTAATATTTACGCTAACATTTTTGGGAGACACAGCCAGTGAAGAGGGACGTTTCAGAGGATCATCCATAGAAACACAATGGATGGGAAGTCACCGCATGGCTTTTTTGAGACATGATTTACTTTTGAGGCCTATTGTTTTGAAAACATGGATATTATTTGGATAACAATGAAAGAAAAACAGTTTTGCCTTAAGGGAGGAAGTAGTTCAGATAGTCATCATAGAAACAATGCAACTTTATTTTCAAAGTCATCAATAAAAAAAACAGGATCAGTTTGTAGATACACCTACCGGATAAGTGCAGGAGATCCACAAAAGAGCTTCGTTTCCAATTAATGGGCAATAGACCGACCTATGGGCCAAACAGCGAGGATCCTGTGAGGGACTATATGGATGTCGCTATGGAGTTTCCCAGTGAGTTATGGAGATGCCTCCATGTCTTTTTCTCTCTACAGTGGCTTTAGTACTCTATTTTGATTGTTTAGGCAGAGGGGGACTACATGGGTTGATGTTTAATCGCTCACTGTGGTGCGTAAAAAGGCGCGTCCTCGTCCTTGCGGGTTATCGCTTTATCCTTTAGGGGAGGTAAATAAAAGGTTTTGCCAAAGCACAGCAGTGATGCAAAGCCTGGTCGATGCCTGCTCTCACCGGCAGCACAGGTCTTTGAAGACATAGGGATCCACTCCTGGTTCCTGGATAAAGCGGACCAGCGCGCTGTGGGTGCATGTTGGATTTGACTGTCTTTTGTTGCGCCGAGAAGGTTGCGCATATATTGAATTATTTTCACAATGTTTCTTAAAGATGCGGCACCTGTTTGCGAATGTTGCAGAAAACAAGTAGAGGTAAGAGCGCTTCTAACGTCATTCAATCTGGTGCCTTAATTTGGAAATTACCCGTGCGCTGCATCAGTATCTATAGTATTGTAGAAAGTTGTTATCACTTAGCTGTCCTATAGATGCAGCTTGGATTCGTATATGTGCATATGTCTATGAATATTGAATATGTTTAACATTTTAGTCATTTTTGGGAGTCTTTTGCCTTTTCAGAAGAGGAAGAGGATTTCTCCATTGTCTACATTTTATAAATCCTTCTTCATGGATGTTGGAGGATTTTCTTTATTTAACGCAGTTCAGCGTAAATGGAGCATATAACAACTTATGATATATCAATTCCCTTGAATGTTATTGTACTTTCTGTTCCAGTACTATAATCCCCCCCATAGTCATCAATCATTTAATCTGATTATAAAATGCTCACTTTTAAATGAGGTTGTTTAGTTTACTGTCAGGTGATGGAAGCTGAAGCCTCATGGGGTGTCTGATAGACACAATCTTTTTTAAACTGATGCAGTGCATGATGTTGGTCCTGTACCTCACTGAGCTGAGCAAGGCACTAACACTGTCTGGTTTGATTCCCACTGGGGCCAAGCATGGTAAAAAAATTATGCATTCTTGTTACTGTAAGGACAAAAGTGTCCTCCGAATGACAGATATTAATGATCAGTTTGTTTTTCTGCCTCGTTCACTAGGAAAATAAGTCTTTCCTGTCATTCTTTTCTAGCATGACACAGCAGAATGGAAAATTAGGGATACTCAATGTGAAAGCTGAATCTGGAGTTTTGGCCAACACGAAGAGACATGCCACATACCGGTAGTCTAACTTATGACACAGCAGAAAAGAGCAAGAGGTTTTTCTAGGCTGACACAGCTATATGGGATTCCAATGAAGCTCAGCAGGAAATGATGTCACACCTGTGTCATCTGATGCCTGGTCATTCACAGCTTTTGCACTTTCCCATGCATTGAAAATGTAGGAGGGGTAGCAATCAATAGTGGAAAGTTTATCTGTATTTTCAGTTGTACTTAAATGTGACTGCCTTGTCAGCCCTCTGCACCACTTCACCATCAGTTTCACACAGACCAGTTGGTTTAAATTGCTGAGCTCATCTATTTTCGGTGCATAAGTTTGATATGAGTTGTTTAGAGTAGTGAGTGACTAATGCATCATCTCGTGAGCATCCGACGACCTTTCCAAATTATCTGTCACATACCTAGTGTGGAGCTTGCCGTTATCCGAAGCACTGCCACTTGTGGGCTACAGCTTCCAATTTAAAATAGCATCAAGGTCTTGGAACCTGATGCTGGCAGACAGGCTGTTACCCTTCACTTTGGCCACAGTCCTGCACTGCAAATCTCACCTCTGTGGACAGCATGTGGCGTGTGTGTGTGTGTGTGTGTGTGTGTGTGTGTGTACACAGTTTAGATTCATTCATTCTCACGTAGGCCATGGCAGGGGTGAAAAGGTCGCTGATAATGCTGAAGCTGAGTCACACATACTTAAACAAAGTGATCAGCATTTTGGATAAAGAAGAATACCAGAGTGTATGGAAAGGAAGCCATTAATAAGGTTAGTTCCCCAGTACACATAACACTTAACCTCTGAAACTGGAATGGGGTTAAAGATTATTTGCACACAGTACCTCAGTTTACTTGTGACCACATTGTTGATCTTAAGTATTTCTGGTGAGAATGAGAATGCACAAAGACCTTGAAGGCTTGCATATGCACAAAGTATCTTAGGATAGGAGTTATGATAAGGGCCATATGCACAAAGCCTTTAAAGTTTGTGAAGTGGCCAAATTTACCAAAGTCTAACAATAAATTTACCAGTGTCTAACAATACATTTGCCAATGTCTAACAATAGTGGACATTCTTTAGAAGCATGTAGGAAACCACTTTATGCGTACAGGCCCATTGTAGTAGGATTTGTTCCCTGTGTGAAAAGGCTATTCAGTATTTATTTCCTGACATATGTTGACATGTATATATCATCTGTAAATGCTAAATTTCAGTGAGCCTCGTTATGATATCATTACCGAAATGCGTGTGTGTGTGTGGTGTACAGTGTGAGCGTGTGCTGGGTCAGATGGCAAGTCCACAGGGATTATCAGCACCTGCTCGGAGGAACGAGGAGGCCACGGTACCAGCACTAATGCTTCTGGAGCAATTAGCACGCTGTGAAGGTAGTGGGACAGCACAGATAGTGTACAGAGGGATTCTGCAAAACATGGGGGTGGTACGAGGCGGGCGTGTGGTTTTAAACACACAGACTCATCCTACGCGTCTGTGACAATCCCCTCCATGACGCTGGTGTCGAGGAAAGGTTAAGCTGATTATCCTAGTGACCTCTTAAAGGACCACCACTCAAAGTTGCAGAGGAAGACCTCAGTGAGGAGAGACACTCCTGGAATTGTTTGAAAGAGGTTTACAGTGACGAGAGAAAAGATTTGCAGATTAGTTTAGATCTAGTTAAAGATGGAGAGATGGAATCATTGGCAACAGTTTGCAGCAGTTGCTACTTCATGGTTTATGTGTCTAGTGGATGTAATAGAATTGTCATTGTTATATGTTATTTCTTATTTCCCTTCAGTGGTAGCAACAACCGCAGTATTACCTTTTTGCAGTTTAGCTCGCTTAGCACTAGTAGTCTGGGAGCCTGGGAACTTAATCTAGCCTGTACCTGACCTGTCTGCCTGGGAAGATCATCTGTTATCTGTATCATCCTTCTGCGTCACACATCCAGGCTGCTGTGAAAGAGTGCATTCAGCATGTGGCACAGAGGAACGAGGCTGGATGCCCACATGACCCACAATAGTGGAACCGCACTCATTGCCAAGTATATCCATGGAGGGTTCAGAGTGTGCTGTGTCTTTCAAAAGAGAACGTTTAAAAACTCTTGCATGGTCAGTGAGGCAAAGGTTAGGAGTAGTTACATACTTCAATGAAGTCCACATTTCTCAGTGGTTTTAAATTTGGGATGGGTGAGCATGGACAATGCACACTATCTAAAATATCTCATAGTGCCCCAGTTGTTTTCCCAAAGAGCAAAAGAAAAAACGCTTCCTGTTCATATTCCAGTTGTGAAATCCGACATGTTGGAGTTGAGGGTAATCTCCCTTCATGGTTAAGTAGAAGATTACTAACTAACTGCAAAGATGATCGGGGGCAGGCCTGATGCCGGCCCAACTGAAGACATTTGTGCAGAAAGGGTTAAATGAGGATTCAGTCATTTTTGCTTTGTCACTGATATCCACAATCTCCTCTTTCTAACTCGCATGATTATATATCACTCACATGCAAAGCTAAAGAGACACCTCTTTGTGCTTAATATTCTGCAGATATTACATGATCTAGAGCGTTAATCATCATCAACTAATATGTGCAATGTGCGTGTTTTTATTGCTAAATCACTGGATTATGTTGAAAAGAAAATAGATATTTCTCGTATCTAATATCTACTCTGATGTTTTGGAAGGCTAATCCTTGATCAGCAAATGTATTCATATGACAGTAACATCTTTAGCGAGGCCCTCCACTTAGTAAACTATTCAGTCATTACAATCATTTCCTCGAACAAGACTACCATCAATCTCTACCAGCTCCAGGGCTGCTGTTCTGTAGCTGACCCTGACCTCTGACCTCTCTGTGTTATTATTATGTTGTTATTCACAAATATATATTATCTTTGTTTCACTCCAGATCTAAAGAGATCATAGGACAACAATGCAGGGAAATAACTGTTACAGATTTGCTAATAAGTGGACTTCTTCAGTCGAGAACAGCCCTTCAGGTCTTACCATATGCAAGATGCATATAGAGTCATCAGATGTAATTTCACATACTCAATGCACAAAGACCCAAGGTTTAGCAGCCTTGAGTCCTCACTAGCTGTTTAGAAGTATCAATCATGAGATGCCATATTGGCAAACAAGGTTATTCTTTATGGAGGTATAATTGTGTGGTTGTCTCGAGAGCTGAGTTTCTAATCTTGATTCCCTGACAGCATTGTAGATAACAGGAAAGAACTCTATTGACGTCACTGGATGAGCGTAGTAGAAGCATTACTTAAGTAACGGTGCTTTCCAAACTTTTGAGGGTATGAATGAGAATAAGAAAAAAAGTGGATGACAAATGAAGAGTGGATGATACTCATGTGAATGACCTAGTTGTATTACTCTCAGCCAATTTGTTTATCCTGTGAAAATTAATGCCCTTTTGTTGTGTTGATTGGTGGCTATCCTCTCTTTGCTTCTAACTGTACTGAAAGGGCTCACAAGCTTTCTTGAGCTGGTCGGAAATGATTGAATCAGCAACATTTCTCCCCCTTGTGGTGGTAGTGGTAATGTTTAGTGCTCAGGGTGGATGTATAGGTCATGACCAGGTTAATCCCCAGAGGACCATGTGCTTAAAGCATGGCTGCCACCTATTTTTGACATCAAACAATCCTCTAGACTGCATCACATGTCCCTACAGGGACAATAAAGTATATTCTATCCTATCCTATCCTATCCTATCCTATCCTACATCTTCATAACGGCTACAAAGATACATAGAACTGACTCATATCTAGTTCTTAGCAGGCTAGCTTGGGTGGCTGTAGTGTAAAGGTTGGAGAAGTGTGCTTGTAACCACTGGTTTGAGTCTCCAGACCAGCTGGGAAAATGTGAATAAGTAGAGCTCTCCCACAGCAACTACTGTTGAGGTGGTCTTCACCAAGGCTGATTTGCTCACTGGCCTACAATATAAAACTGATGAAAAAGAGAATACATGCTCAGCAAAGCCTTTCCTTAGATGGATAAAGGTTAAAAGGTCTTTAGGTTTGTTTTGCATTTGCTTCTGTTCTGCTTCTGGTTGAGATTCCCCACATTTGTTGTATTCAACAAGCATTTTCAGTGGATGCAGCATTTGCACCCTGGTGAGATGAAGTAAAAGCCCCACACAACAATTTTTCTCAGAGGTTTTCTGGTAACAACACAAACTTCTAAATGTTATATGAATGGCAAAGCTGGTATTTAGGTTACATGTTTTTTGTAGTGTGTGTGTGTACCCTAATGTTGTGGATGGATACCAGTCCATCTGGTGTATTCCGGTCATTTGATTTAACATTTTCTTTCTCAGAATCAGAAAGTAGCTCAGATGGATGCATTCATACTGGCTACTGTAGGACCGTTCAACTCTGCTCCATCCTGTTTTACTTGCTCACTTATCAGCAACGTTTCAGTGAGTGTTGTATGTATGATTGCAGGACTGTTTGCCTTGCTGTTGATAGTGTTGGAGTGGACCCGGCCAGGCCTACCGTCTCCGTTGAGGCCCATCTGCGACCTGAGGGTCTTGAACCACTTCATTAAGGAAGCACGAGACGCAGAAGTCGCCATGGTGAGAGGCACAGACATGTGTGCACTCAGATATTGGAGCAGGCCAAGCTTGTTGTGGAGATTATGCCATCCTGTGTAGCTCTCAGTGGGTAGAACATGGCACCATCACAGCCAGGGCCCGGGGTTTGTTCCCCACTGGGGTCACCCAAGTGTCTGTACTCATAGTACTGCAAGGCACTTTGGATAACAGCATCCATCAAATGGCATATGGTCAGCAATCTAATATTTGTTACTCTCTCTTGTTCACCCAGCGGTCATGTAGAGACGGATGTAGCCTGTCAGAGTCTGTCACTGTTCCCCAAACCAGAGTCGACTTTGATGTCTGGGAGAAGAAAAGTGTAAGTAACCACATAAAACTGTTGAGTTTAAAAATAGTTTGTGACAGATTTACATAGTATGCTATATACGTGATGCTGTACATTGAAGTATAAATTTCCTACCTTACTTTTAATGTGTAACCTTTTAACCACAATGGTCTTCTTGGAATCATATTAATTTGATATTTTCGGGCTTTCAGGTCTTTTGGACATGTTTTTGGACATCCCATTAATTTCTAATGGTAGAATGCTGATTCCCTGCTGTATTTGTTCCTGATCTCATCCATATTGCACACACTTCAACTCTTGCCTTGTGCATTTTTCCCGACCAGGCACTGGATCAAGCCCAGGAGGTGCAGTCTGGCCTATGGCTGCTGCACCAGGCCCTCAGCTTGCTACGGGCCTCAGTCACCAACACAGCACTGCACAGCCACATAGACAACGGCATCAGAAACCTGCTCAGCATCAATGCTGTGCTGCGCAGCCTCAACATTCAGGTAAGATACTGTAGATTCAGAGGTCAAGGTTCAGAAGCAGAACATTCAAAAGAAGGAGGTCAATGTGGATAGGGGATTGCGGCATGAGAAAAAAAAAGCCTGTTTTTGCTAATTACAGCAAATAACACTTACTTAACAAAGAATGGCTGTTTTATTTGAGATATATTAATTGTACTTCAGTTCAACTTCAGTTAATTTTCTTCTAAATTCACAATGATGTCTTTTCTGATAAGAGAGAAACTGAGTGATGGCCACGGGACTTGAGCTGCTTTCACATTCATTTAAGCACATTCATACCATCACACCTTCTACAGCCTAGGAAAAAGCCTGCAGAAGGTGTGATGGTATGAATGTGCATGTAAACGCACTCAATTTGTCAAGTTTTTAGGGGTCATGCGATTTGAAAAATGCTCAAGGAGTGTTAAGATGCACTTAAACTGTACTTACACCCATACAGTTTAGGTAATGTTTTTTCTATAAGCCTTACTATGTGTGATACACATAGTATATCAACATGCTTCTTTGCATTCTCTTTCAGGAGTATACCCCATCATCCAGTGCAGTGGGGGGAGAGGAGACGTGGAGGGTGTCCTCAGCACCAGACTTGCTTCAAGTCCACGTCAACTTCCTGCGAGGCAAAGTGCGCCTCCTTCTTTTGGATGCGCAGGCTTGTCACCAAGACGTCAGTTGATCAGCTTATCTCCCTACTCCAGGCGAAGCTGATTTGTGTTTCCTAAGGCAAGAGGAGGGATTTGACACTTTTGACCTGCTCATTGGCTGGTGGAAGCGGTGTGGAAAGTGAGAAAGGTACAGCCATCCTCGTAGAAGTGGAGGAAGCTGAAAGCAAAGGACAGTCCCAGCTGGGCTTTGGAGGGACAAGAGAAGATTGCACCTTGGAATATGGACATGAAACATGGACATGGTGAAGCACACATCAACCAAAAACGAGGCCTGTGGGATGCACTGCTCCAATAGCTTTTCAACGGGCTCTCTCCAGCACTTTGTGTGTGTGCATGTGTTTGTGTGTGTGAGTGAGACTGTTTCATTTTACATGTCGTGTGCGTGTGTCTATCTGTGTCACGTGTTGTCTGTTTCAAGTGAGTTTAACCCTTAAACCCATCTTTGTAGACTCAATTGTGGACTTAAACCCACCAGAGTGAACAACCCAGAAAATATAGATTGCACCTGGAAACTGGAGGACCGTGAGGTTGTGACAGGGCATCTTTTTCCAATATCACTGTAAAAAAAAAAAAAAAAGAAAAGAATGAGGCATAACCCTACTAAACAAACCTTCAACATTTTAACAACTGAGTCTCATATAAATATAATAGTTTCTTTTGTTTTTGGAATATTCTTTTTTTCAATAACTGTTTTAATATATTTTTATACAGATGTATATTTCTACCTTTAAGCTCCAGTCTGTTGTATGTATTTTTTAGTGTTGGATCTTTAGGATTTTAGTTGGGCTCTTCTAGCTTAGAGCCACGTTCACTGGTTTAACACTGAATACTTTTGTAAAGGTATTTGTTGACATCATATCCACTGGCACACTACTGTCTCCCTTTTTATAAAGCTTGTATATGCATACCTAACTAGGTGTTACAGTTTTACAGTGAATGTTCTTCCAATGGAACAATAGAGAAAGAGGGACTAAAAAACTGAGGGGGGGGGGGGGGGGGGGGGGGGGGTTACGTGAGAACTGTGAAGCTATTTGGTGATTATCTGTGTTTCTGTCGCTGCCTCACCAACACTCAGCCAGAGCCTCGACACTGATAGCAAGACTGCCAGGAAAAATATTGATTGGACCTTATGATGAACATCCTGTTAAGGCCGTAATTGTGAATAATTTTCCAGAATCTAACTCTAAATCGCACGCGCCGTCTCTCCGTCCCCGGCTCTTGTTCGTCATCAAACGGCAGGCAGGCAATCAGTCCGTCCTGGGAACTTGTGAGGCTTTTGCTGACATGGATGCTCACCCATTTCAGACTAGCTACAGTCCTTCCTTGTTGTTTCCCGTCTTTTTATATCTAGTTGTGGAAGTGCAAGATGTTTGTAAGGATGTTTTCTTTCCTGTTTTTTGTGTTGTTTTGTCCCCCTGTCACTGTACCATTTGGTATTTAAATACAAAATATTTTTCTTGGATAAAGAAAGGCGAGACAAGACAAGAGGAAGTTTGTCTATTTGTTTTTCCTCTATCTTGGCTTTTTGGTCAGTGGTGTTAAAAGACGAGTTACTGTAATTTTGCTGGTGTCTCTAAAACCAGGTCCTAAATACAAGCTAGTATCACAGATCTTCGTAGTCTTAAATGAGTATCATTCAATCATCAAGTAATAATTTATGATCAGTTTGACTTCTTGCCCATAATATAGAAATGAAAGTTCTATGCCAAAGGAAAAACAATCAACCCAACATTTTAAGTAGGCTTTGTGTTTCATATTTGAATTTCACTGACAAAAGATCTAGCAATTTTTGTGTTTAGAAGTAGAATGCATCGACTACATGAAAACGTGGAGCATTTGGTACAGTATATTATAAACAATGTATCCATTTTTAACCAATTTGAGTACAAATCATAAGCACTGCGAGCGGCTCAGGTATTTGAAACAAAATTCAGATACATTTGGCTTTGCCAAGATCTGTCTCATTCAGAACCTGCAGCTCACAAAGTTCACTGCTCCATCCTCTACACGCTCTTAGTCTCTGAAGATGTCAAGCCAATGTGCATAACAGTGATATTCTCAGACTCATCAGTGAAATTACCGGAAATATAAGTAGATCAAGTAGATTTTAGGTGGATTTTAAAGGGCAATCGGAACAGAGAGATTGCAGCAAGTATTGATACATAAACTACTGATCCATAATCAGGAGTCAGGGATCTGAGATTTGAGAGCTGCCCTCCAGCTGAACCCATGCTGCTATAAAACAACAATGCTTTGGAAATAGATGTTTTGTCAGAGCGTGCCATGGAAGCAGGACTGCTGACGGCGAACATCCTGGCAGGGACAACTATGGCTGAGCGCTGACATCAAGTGGACATTCATCGTAACAGCACCTCCTTATAAAAGCTATGACTTTTGTAGACAGTTTTTAGATTTATTTGTATGGCATAGCAACATTTCATTCCACTTTGTATAAACATACACAGAAAATGAAACTGTAAACACTGAACAGGCTCTTAGGCCTTTAAAATAAAATATTTATAGATTAATATTTGGCACAGCCAGTACATGTATGTCTACAAGTAAGTATCATGATATTACTTTGAGGTTTGACCTGAAAGTCAAATGTTGCTGTTGACAATGTTTATTTAGCCTATTCCTAAGCCAAAACTTTAAATTCTCCTTACTTAAATAAAAACCTATATACCAGTGAGTTTTGCTGAAACAGTATCCATTCATTCCTACTGGCTTCAAGACATGCAAACATAGAAGGATACGACAATAAAGGAAGGATACACCATCTTGACAATGACAATTCACAACTGACAAAAACTGGGAACACAATACATCCATTCAACTAAAGCCGTCCATACATCACACTGTGGTGTTCCTACACAGTTCACTACAGCCATCGTGTCCTCATCTCTCTCCTCAGAGTCTCAGATACATTATCCCTCCAAAAAAAACTCACGTTAGCAATGCGATGATTTCTGTCTATTGGTTTATAAGGGAGCAAAGATGATTTGAGGACTGAAGGAGTGTTGGAGAAACCCTGCCCGGTGTTGCCTGAAGCAGATGTCCAGCCGGGTCACTGCGGGTCGGGGTAGAAAACCTTGATGTGAATGGCCGAGTTGTTGCGCGTGCGCGTCATGGGCTCCCCGGCCTCGTCGGGGTCCTCGGGCTCCAGGTCGTCCACCAGCTCCACCGTGGAGGTGTTGGCCGCCAGCTGCAGCGCCCCCTGGCTGCTGGCCTGGAGCTGCAGGGCGATGTTGATGGCCCTGTTGATGGCCAGGCCCAGGCCGTGGACGCAGATCTCCCTGTGGCCCCCGCCCTCCAGCAGCTTCTGGCAGCGCGCCAGCTGAGCCCGGAAGTCCGTCTTCATGTTGACGTAGACGTCGTTGCGTCGCTTGGGCAGCTTGCGAGGCAGCCGCTTGCGGAGGGTGTACTCCACCGGGTCCATCTCCACGGCCGGGGAGCTGGCGTCCGGGGGCGCCGGGGCCGTCTGAGGAGCGGGGGCCGTCCCTGGGCTGCGTGGTTCTGTCATGTCTGTGTGTGTGTGTGTGTGTGTGTGTGTGTGTGTGTAACAGCAGCTGGGGCCCAGTGATGAGGCTGAGGAAATGAGAAAACAGTGAGGATAAATGAGGATGAGGAAGTGAGGACAAACATTACATTATATTACACACACACACAAACACATCACCCCAAAAGAAAGAGAAAGTAATCCTGTTGGAGATACTAGAAGAATACTATACAAATTCCACAGCAAAACTATACGTTATCCTTATAGGAACATTATAATAATAGCATAAAATCACAATGGATTGACCATAGACACACCAATATCCCTACAGGATTTTTCCTTAGCGACATCAACAGCATGTGAAATATTACCAGCAAATAGGCACACCACTGATTTTACTTTTCAAATTCGAACATTTTGTACATACTGTACGTAACTTACCAAATCAAATGTATGGAAACAGCGGGGGAGGGATGCGGGCTAGCGAGACATGAACGGCGGCAGCGGGTCAGCTAACGGACTGTTTATTGTGAAACTAACGCTAGTGCCTCGAGAAGTCCACCAAAACGAGTAGGATACGTTACCTTGTATAAATATCACTGACAACTGTGCGTTTTGCCGCCTCTAACGCCTGGTACGCATGCTGCTCCGAAGGACTATCGGTCTGTAATGGGAAAGTGAAGAGGGTGTTTATTTACTTTGCCCCGGAAGTAGTATCACGGGGAAAAAAAACTTGGGCCTTATTGATCTTCGCAGGCTTCCGTATACGGTCTATGAGGACTCTGTCGATGCAGTAATTGGAGAATCCCAAACGTTTCAAATAGCAAACTTCAAATACAAGATTGCAATGTCATTTGTTATTATTATTAGGCCAACAGAAAACTATGAGGAAAAACCATATAGCCTACATATATAAAGGTAACACAACAATACAAAAAGTAATAAAAAATAATAAAATAACAAATGTCAGGGGAGCAAGTCACAAATATACAGAGGTGACAATACATCAGAAGAACTATTCAAGGAATTCACCAAGAGAGTCACCAAATGTCCTTTTCGCTCATTATTCGTCAGTCCATATAAAGTGTCCATATAGTGTCCCATTTCTATATTGAAGCCCTCTGTCTTTTTTGCATTTTTATTGCCATTTGCATTTATGAGCAATGCAGTCACCTGTATGATAACAGTATTGACAGCCATCTTGTACCAGCGCAGATGCGCTGATTGGCCCATTTGTGGCAGGTCATTCTATCTACTTAGTTTGGAGTGAACAAACAATGCCTATGAAAATTTTATTTATACTGTGCCGCCCTGTGATGTTGTCTGGCATGGTTGTGTGAATCAGTTTACCGATCTCAACAGCGGCAGCTTCAGCTCTGCTTCCCCCAACAGGAGCCATGATGGGATGCTGAGCCTCATCAGCTGGCTCTGCTTCCTCCAGGAGGAACTGCAGAGCAGTGCACCACCTGCTACCAGGGTGGCAACACTTTGCACAAGCATCTCCAACAGTCTCACTGGTTCTGCATCACCAGTGGAGGACAGGCCACTGCTGCTTGTTACAGAACAGGCAGCAGTGGCTCGTCCTCTACTGGTGATGCAGAACCAGTGAGACTGTTGAACAGCCTGTCAAACATGGACAGCAAGAAGGTTTCTATCCTCCTCTGCTCTGCCACGAACATCTGAAGTCCTCCAATGTGACCTTTATGTGACAGGGAGAGAAAGAGAGAAGAAGAGTGAATCTGAATGACTCCTACAGTGGAACTGGTCCAACACAGAACATGGAGGATTTTGTCCTCACCGTTCTACTGAACAGCAGTGAAAGGTGATTTTCTCTATCAAGCTCTTCCCACAGCTCCTGCTCCATCTGACTGAGACAGTGGAGCCTCGCTGCAGTCCAGGCCTGAGCACCTCACTGACTGGTTAGTCTCAACATGAATATAATGCAGCTGATAGCAGATTCATTTAACAGGAACGTACACTGAACATGTAAATATGGGTTGGGTTGAAGATGTACTATGTTGTATTTACCAGTTCAGCTATAAGGAGCTTTCTCACCTCGACCTTCTCTGCTATTTCCTGGAACCTTTAAACATATTAAGGATTTTGTTATCTATCTTTTCATCTATCTTATCATCTTTTAGCATTTGTATCAAGTTTTAATGTAATATGTCAGTTCAACAATAAAAGAAATTAGCAGTTCGACTCATCTTCTAGGAAGCATCTTCCTACCAGCAGCAGGTCTTCATGTTTCCAACAGATACTTGCTGCTTCAGGAGCACAAACTGCCTCGTGAGCTTCTTCTGCAAAACAGATTTACTGTTCAGTTTGAATTAGTTAACAGGACGCCATCTAATGCTCATGTGTTACTTCAATATGAACAATGCATCTTTACATTTCCAATGACTAGACTCTGCTTGGTAGAAATAAAAGAGGACGGTCTCATGCGTTGGACTTGTTGAAGAATGAACTGTGTCCATGACTGACAGACTCCTGGTCAAACTCCTGGAGAAAAGCAGGACACATTCAGTTCATGAGAGTTAGATACCATCACTGAAAACTACAGATTTCAATCCACACCTACCTTACTGTGAAGATGTAACTGAATTGAACTTTGGTCTAAACTACTAACAGCTAAGTAATTGCTGGAGAAAAAAGCTTTTGATAGTTGATAGTTGAAGGTTGAATCATCTGCCACTTGCACTCAATTTAGAAAGATATGTAAAGGTACTTGGGTAACTAGAAACTCTCAAGGTCTTTTGATGTCAGTGAGTGAAAGAATATGCGATACTGAGCAATACTGGGGCAATACTGAAACTATTATTAGTTGTGCTTGCTTCAGCAAAAAAAAAATAGCAAAAACAACTATTGTTCTCCTGTTAACTTCTTATTATTTTTCTCCCGGATAGATATTTTCCCATTAATGCGGCTTGAACCGTTTGAGCTATTGACGCGGTTCAAACTCTGAAATGTTCAGCATGTTCGGGAATAGTGCGCTATTACTTTTCTACATTCAGAACAAGCATTCTGATGTTTACTTTTTCTGCAATTTACATTTAAACATGATATTTTTCCCCATAGAAATGAATGGAGAATGTTCAGCCTGCTAGAGTGGTGATGTCATCACACTCTTGGCACTCTAGAGGCTGATTTTTACTACATATTCCATGTTTTGAAACTGTGGTAGCGCCCACATTTGTCACCCCACATACACATATTACACATCAAACTGTTCTGCTACGTCTTGTGCCACACACAATGCCAATATCTAAGTCATAGCGTTTATAGTTTTTGAGTTACAACCGTTTGTTTAACACTAGTGCAAAACTGTGTTTTATAGCACCTTTCTCTCAGTTCAGCAGCTGTGTCCTGTACAGATTTTTGAACTGCCACTATTCCCACTATTTTTCACACCACATACACATATTATGTATGTAAATGTTCACGTACTTCTTCTCTCTCTCACAATGTAAATATCTAAGTGATGGGATATGTTGTTTTTGAGTTAGGAATGTTTGTTCAACACTAGTGCAATACTATTTGTGTCTACTTTCAACAGATTTTTTCCTTTTAACTGTAGTCGTTTCCACAAATTTAACACTACATAGACATATTACGCACCAAAATGTTCTGCTACTTCTTCTGTCTCTGACAATGTAAACATCTAAGTGATAGCATTTGAAGTTTTTGAGCTATGGATGTTTGTTTCAGAGTATTCCACTTTCAAAACAAGTCTTCACACTTCACCCTATTTTTTTGCACTCCCTCTATTCCCACCAGGTGGACTCAGTAGCCTACTGGTTAGTGAAAAGTTTTGCAATGCAAAAGATTGTGGGTTCAAATCCCATGGGCGACTACTGTAACAGTTACTTCAGCAAATAGTACTGCAACTTACAAGTGCTACTTTTACTGTTATTAATACTGCTACCATTTTAAACTATACTAATACTATAATTCAACTACTGCAAATAGTTTGATAAATTGATAATGTGATATGTTCAACATATTTTGATCAATCTTTATCAAACTAAAGTCAAATGATGTCTGGACTCCCAGGATCATATCTGCAAAGCCATGTTTAAATTGATTACTGTAGTGCACTAATACAGTTAAAATACTCTTTCTAAGGCTTGAAATATATGTTGCACAGTCTCATAACTTGGCCCTATTTTTTTGCACTCCCTCCATTTCCACCTAGTGGAATCAGTAGCCTAGTGGTTAGTGAAAAAGTCTGCAATACAAAAGATAGTGGGTTCAAATCCCGAACCACCAAGCTTGAAGTTTGGGAAGTTTTCCCTTGTCTTCTCTTCGTGGAGTTTGTAAGTTCACCCTATGTTTGCAGTAGATGGTTATAAATCAGTTAGCAGAGAGTAGTATTGCAGGTTATTTTTGACAAAATTATATATATCTATATATATCGACATATATCAACAAATATCTCTAAAATGCATCAGCTTTTCAAGCCATGCGCTCGTAACTAATCATAATGCCTTAAGTTTCTCATTTTTTGACAAATTTCCATATTGTGCTTGGACCCCGCAATTGCTGCTTGCGGCTATATTGGCAATTTTTGCTTCCTCCATTTCCTCTTCTGCCCTAAAAGTATCTGGATCTCATAAACCACAAGAGCTACAGCAAGATAGCAGATAGGTCCAAAGTCTCAGCCGCTACTAAGGCATCAAAACCCACGTCAATTGGCCTCATGGTGGCACTATAACAAGCAACTTCACGTTTTGGTCTATAACTTCTGAACCGTAAATTGTAAAAAACAACAAGAACAAGTACTACTACCACAACTAACACTATTACTGCAACTTAAAAGTCCTACTACTGCTGCTGCTACTACTACTACTATTGCTACTTCTACTGGTACTAATACTTCTACCATTTTAAACTATACTAATTCAACTACTCCAAACACTTAAACTACTACTACTATTACTGTTGTACTGCTACTGCTACTACTACGGCTACTACTGCTACTACTACCACTATTGCTACTTTTACTGTTTCTAATACTGGTAGTCCAAGTACTACTGATAGAAGGCTTCTCTCCTTTCTCTGCAGACACTGTCGGCAGAGCTCCCCCTGGTGTCCTATTCACGACACTGTTGATTCTCCCTGTACTGTAGTATCGTGTTTATGACACCAGGGGGAGCTCTACTGACATTGTACCCTTAACACTGAAGGCTTGTATTCAGTCATTTCTTATAGTCACTGCCACCTAATTATTCTAAAGTTTTTCTAAAGTGATCCAGTAATTTGATGCAGTCAAATATGACCATGTACAGCATTTCACTGTGTAACATACACACACATCTCTACTACTACTGCTGCTACTACTACTACCACTAGTGCTACTTCTGTTTCTAATACTGATAGTCCAAATACTACTACTACTGCTAATTGTATTACTTCTACTCCTGATATTACCACTGCTGCTTTTACTATAATCCATAATACTACAACCTTTAAAAACATTATTAGGCTTACCTATCCTTTCATGTATTGATAACGACAGGACTTTTGGCTTTCAAATAAATTGCATAAGATCCAAATACTCAAAATTTAAAGACATTTAAACTCTTTGTAATTAATTCAACTGTCTTCCACCTTCCTTGCTGAAGCAAGCACGCACATTTTCTTCAGAAAATTGCACAGACCAGGTCACCTTTGGTCTTCAGCCTAAACTCTATAAAGGCGAGGATGAGCTGAGGATCGCTGACTGCTGCTCATCAGAGGCTAAAAGATCTGAGTTGTAGCTTGCAGTCAAACCTCGCTGAACCTTGATAGGCATCAATACATTTTAAAAACAAATAGGCAGCTAGTTTAGAGAGGCTGATGTAGGGGTATGATCCTGTGATATGAGTTTAGTCTTCATAGAACAACTGAAAACAATGTGCCACAGACTCCATACAACAGCAGTGTTTTCTTACTATCACTTCTTGGAGCTCCTTATCGTCACTTCAGACAAAATGTTTTCTCTCTACAACTTGCTCTAGGAACTCCTCCCTGTCTGTTTGGTGGTCATGTGTAGCCACAATACATATCAAGTTAAATAGCTTGAACATCACCAAATTCAATTTCCAACTCAGGTGTTTGCTGTGTGGATCTCTACACACCATCACACACACCATCACACACTTTCACACACCATCTTCATGGCCTCACGTTTATTTGTTTGTTTTCTCAGCCAGAGTCGTGACTTGTGATCAGGCAATAATTAGGAAAGCCTATGGGACCTAGATGTCTGTGTGTGTGTGTGTGTGTGTGTGTGTGTGTGTGTGTGTGTGTGTTTAAATAATGACATAAGCCTAAATAAATTAAGTAGCCTACAAATAAACAAACCTAAACATGTATCTTTTGTGGCAATTCAATAACAGATCCAATTTTCAAAAGGCAAGTGATATTTCAAAACCAGATAGATCATCATCCTACAATGTGTTGCATTTAAAACTTGCATCAGTGCTCATGGATTAATCAAAAACAACAGTGAAGACCTTCTTACATTACATCTTCTTTCTTACATTCAGAATGAACACCTACAGTCAGTGAAGTCAATACTGAGGAGAACTTTACCCCACCATAAAAGGTGCAATTTAATTTCAACATAGCCTACTGTAACAGCAGGGTTAAGTTTTGTTTTACTGGAAACCTAAACCTATAAACCTATAAATTTCTGGGAAACAAAACAGAAAGTGGTTTATCACCCAACAGAATAAAAGGAGCCGCCATTATCGCATTAATAGCTGGATATATATATGTATATACAGTCTGTTAACCCTCCTGATATTTTTAGGCTCAATTTGGCCCCATTCAGAGTTTGATATCCCACCTTATATTCAGTTTTTTTTTAGCTCAATACTTTATGATTTTTCTTAATTTGGAGGGGTAAAAGTATAAACATGAAATCAACATCATGGTGTGATTCTGAAGGCCTCCAGACAGTTTGTACACAAATGGTCAGTCCTCAGGAAAATGTTCATGCACCGCAGGATCCTGAAATGACAACTTTGTCTCACTTATTGGGAACTAGGCCTGTAGCAACTTTATTCTGCGACAAAGCAAACAGACAAACAAGTTTGTGCCCACAGACCTCTATCCATTTCTGATTGTCTGTAGTGGTTCCTGCTTACATTCAGAATGAACACCAGATATACAGTCAGAGGTTTTGTCACAGCTCTTTGACACTGTCAGTGATGTGGAGGAGGTAGTGTCAGAAACTGAGGACAATATTGAGGAGGATTGGGGAGATGGGATTGTTTTGATTGGTCAAAAGGTGAGCAACAAACTGGAGTCAAATTAACGCCAACATGTAATTTAATTTGAACAAACTGTAACTGCAGGAGGGTTACGTTTCGATTCACTCGAAACTGGAAAAAACACACAATAGCCTACTCATTCTGGGAAACGAAACAGAAAGTGGTTTATCACCCAACAGAATAAAAGGAGCAGTCGTGAGGAGGCAGCCCACATTTAAAATTCTTTGTCTCCAGGACAAATAGTGAGTGGTATTTGCCATGGGCAAATCATCTATCTTAAAGAGGTATGTTACTACATCTTTGTCATTTATCTTTCTAGCGTAGGCTACGTCCGCCTGACAAACTAGAACCTCCAAAGTATTTTTTTTTCTTACTTTGACCCAGCAAGCTAACCAGTTACATTGCATTCAGAAATAGTTCGTAAGCGTACCTGTGGTTTTATGTTCGATGAGTTCATGTAAGACTAAGATGGGCTTTGTCCATAAGGTTTACCACCCCACTGGCAGAATATGGACTGAATTCATCCTTTGTAAATTTGTGAGTGTCAGCTCTATTGCCATAGTATTCCTATAGTGTGTCTGTGGTTCTCAATCGTGAGTTTATAGCGACCTTATCTCGGCAACAATGTGCCATTGAGGGCCGAGTGTGTGCAGAGGGGTATTTCAGAAAGCAGGATTGGCAAGTTATCCAGATCTGTTAACTCGAATTAACGGAAATCCGTGATTTTCTGTTCCAAAAACCGAGATCAGAGTAAATCTAGATCAGTTACTATTGCAATTTATGTTCTCAAGCTAACCTGCTCTGTGGCAGGTTTACTTGAGGCTGACTTGAGTTAAACTCGACTGAGCCTGCAGCATTTTGCATCACACAAGTCAGTTCGTTCAACTTCTCTGTAAAATGGCTTTAAACCTGTTATGGAAGATCCCATCGACATGGAAGCTCAAATTATTTGCAGGGCTTTACGTCGAGAGAGGGTGACCGGCCGCAATATATTTTATGACAGCCACCTGCATATCATCGCGAGCGTTACCGTTTTAAAAGAGTCAATTTATCTGAATAGCCTTCTTCAGCCTCTCATTTCCCCCTCACCTCTGTACACACGTTATGCATCGCCCTTCGTTTTTTCGCTACTGGAAGCTCTCTGTATAACATTGTAGATAGAGATAAGAGATAAATATTAATTATGAATGTGATAAACCTACCCTTTATATAGGCGCGTGTGTCCTGGGGGTAGTTGCTCTGATGAGCTCCTTCATGCCATCAGTTATCACTGTCAGAGGGAGGGCCAGCTCCTCTGCTGCTGTGAAAGGTGGTGCTGGGACCCTCAGCTGTTTTACGGGCCTCAGCCTTTTTCCAATTAGCTACAGAGTGGAAGTGAAATACGTCTAGGCCTACATTTAAGCTGCTATTAAGAAAATGAAGTAGGCTAGTTATAAGCAAATAAAATCCTACGAGTTTGAATTATGTTATTATACTTTTTTTTTTTTTTTAAATTTGTTGCCAAGTGTATTTCACGCCGCCTACACCTAAATTAAATATATTGTAGCGTCCCGTCAAGGACCGATACGTTGAATAATCAGGAGAAATGGTAATCTTGCAATTCAGTGCATTTATTTGACTAAACTGTGGTTACTGTCGGCCGTAACCACGCCGTACAAAAGCTCTCCCAGACAACCTAGCTTTTTCCCGGACAGGGCAGAGAGCCAGAACCACAACAAGAAGTCTTAATTCCTTGACCCGCCTCCCCCTGCCTCTAACCAACAACAGGAACACTCAGCACCCTAACACAGGTGACTGGCAGACAGCAGGGGCACGTTCAATCTGAAAACGGTGTGCACCGTTTTGCTACGGTTTCCGGGTTGAACGTCATGTTTCCTCGAAACGGTGTGAAACGGGCTTTGAGGTACGTTGTCTCTCGTTTGGTGGGTGTGTCAGAGGTGTTACCCAACCAGCAGCGACGTGCATATAAACCCCGCCGTATTAAAAAGGCAGTGCGCACAGACATATTTGACATATAACACATATTTGTATCTTTTGCTATTGTATGTACCATTGTGGAGTGACACTTTCATAAACTTTTCTACTCCACTCTACTCCTCTAAATATATAATGGTAAATATTACAATATCATATCACAACAACAGTGATCAGCAATAATGATAGGCCTAATACTCATAATAAAATAATTACCTCATATAGATCGTAACACAGTATCGAAGGTAAGAAGTGGTTTATCCTTCACCTGAAATGTTTGCCTTGTCATCCTGAAATGCGAGGCAAATGTTGGATCACTATAATTAGGAACCACAGTTTCCACAAGGGCAGTGACTGTAACATCGAGCGTATTTTGTAGTTAAACACGTATTTAAACCGATTTCTTCAGGCTCCGAAAATTCTTCAAAAAGAACGCAAAGAATGGCCTTCTCAGCTGCCATAGTTGCAACGCTTGCGTAACACTACAGGGTGTTCAATGCACCACCGTTTCCGTTTAAAATAAACATTTTGCTATGTTTTGTCGGGGCTGAACGCGCTCCAGGTGAGAGGTACAAACTCGCTAATAAACATCTCCCATAACTGGCATAACCGACAGTAATCATAATCACATCACATATTTGGGGTTGCTACAATATAAAAAAGTCATTAAGAGTGTACAATTCAGGCAATATGTTGCATCCTTCCTATTAATTAAACATTAGTTTACGGTCTGTTAAATGTTAAATAAATAGTAAATAAAACATTAAACGTGATAGTTAACTCACGCATTAACTCAATCTACAATTTTTTGACATGCCAAGTCTCGCAAGTGTTGCTGGTGTGTTTTATTTTGTTTTTTGAAAATATGCTGAAATTCACTGTAAGCTGTCATTAATATTTCATGTTCGGCTGGAGTGAAATATGACGCTCTGCTCTGCTTGTCGCCTCTGAATCCATCATTAATCCTATTTTCAGTCCTCGATTGAGGATGGCTTTATAAATTCACCGTGAACGCGCATAGTTCAGTTGATAAAGCCGCTGAAATCTGAATCAGTTGTTCTGGAACCGAAAATTCACGCTATGCCGTGTCTAGATTACTCAAGTCAGAATTCAGGATTTCGTTTAGGATTTCTTAAACCGTCTTTCTGGAATACCCCTAAGGTTTTCTTTACAACCAAACAGCAGGTGAATTGATTTCACTGATTAGTTTCTCCTCTCAGGTTGTTAATCAGTAAAATCGTATAGTTTTTGGTTGGAATGAGGCATGCGGTTTCTTAGTCTGTCCCTGTGCTGTGGAATTAGCCTACTATAGGATTTTCTGTTGGTCTAGGCTGCATGATATTTAAAGTTTTGCTGTGATATCCGTATATTATCGATAGTAGGCTACTAAGGGAGGAGGCGGTCTAACTGGCTTGTTGCTCATTATCCCCAGTGAATAACATGAGCTTGGACCAAGAGTGGCATGGCTGAGAGTCCACCCACAATGGATAGCTCAGATGATGAGGTAATAAGCTGATTTACAAAGACGTAAGAGAAATCATAATAAAATACAAATATATACTCATGTGAGGTAACACGAGTATGGGATTATGAATTGATTAATTTCACCTGAACATGCACTTTTTTTAAATTTAAACTTTCAAGGACTTCCATGATGCAAGTGAATCATTCCTTGAGCTTTACTGCGGGGAAGAAGCAGATGCTCCTCCAACACCACAGTCTGACTGTCAGTGTCAACACACTGATACAGGTGTAGAAGGTCAGTCATAAGCACAGTGTTGTTGGGTAGAAATACATGAATAAATATTGCCAGGAAATTGGGCGCATCTTCCATGACTGAAAATGTACAGTAATGAGAACACTGTGAAATATTTAGAAAATCTTTTTCCATATTTTTTCTTACAACAGATGTTCCTCCGCCAGGAGAAATAGCAATTCTCCATGTAGGCAGTGACACTGTTTCTCTTGGCTGGACCTTCACTGATCCCTCTGTTCGATGTTCTTTTCAACTGACCATCACCTGCAACACACAGACAGAGAGTTTGTACATCAGAGATTCCAGTACTGCAGATGTTGAGGGACTCCATCCTGGGACTGAGTATACTTTCAGCATCAGAAGGGTTGCAGAAAGTGGAAATCAAAGCAAAGCAACCTCTATATCTGTAGTAACTGGTAAATATGTCAAATATTGTTATCTAGATTTTTGCTTCTTGAAATCAACTCAAATCGCTCTGCATCAGTGTTGAAGTAGATAAACTACACTTTGAAATAAATGTGTCAGTGATGTAGTGGCAAATAAAAACGGGTAAACTCCAGTTGATGAGCATCATAAAGTGAATAACCACTGATAGATACACAAATCAGTTCTATTTTCAGAAAAGCATTTATGTTTATTTTTCTTTTGCTCATCAGCATTTCCCCAATAATATCTTTCCCCAATATTATCTTCATAACACAGTTTGATACTACTTACAATGATCTATACTATCAAGTTATATCAAACAGATTTATGTGACACTTAAAAGATTGTAAACTATATTTCTGCAAATAAAAAGTGGGTAAAGTGATTGTACTCTCCACTAGATCCATGATGCATGGATGAGAGGGAACTTGAATTTCTAGTTTGGAGTGAAGGCTTTTCATTTTATTTTTCACAGAGTCTCTCCCTCCTGAGAAGATAACGGTCTATCAGGTCAGCACTGACTCAGTGTCTCTGAGTTGGGACGCCCCTGCTGGTGAAGTGGGAGGTTACATCGTGGCCTGTTGCTGTGAAGGAGAAACTGTCCAGGAGCTGACAACAGACACCAACAGCCTGACGTTCAGCAGCCTGAGTCCAGGGGTGAAATACTCCTTCTACGTTTCAACACGACTGAAGAACGGAACACGAAGCAAGCCTGCTGTGACATCTGCTCACACAAGTAAGTTATTTTCATGCTAATAATACTATTACTGCTACTACTAATACTTTAATAATATAATTATTTATAATTTAATAATGAAATTTTGTTTAGCACTTTTTGAAAGACTTTTGAAAGAAAGTACTTTAACACTTCATAAATGCCAATTAAATAATTAAGAAAAATGCTTAAACTTAAAAACAGGATAAATAATAAACTAGGTTAAAACAAAGACAACCCTGTTCAGATTTTATACCCCAAATTCCAAATAAATGTATTTTGAACTAATTTTATAACAAAAAGAAATGTGCAAAAAATTCAAGGGATGTGAATACTTTTTATAGTCAATGCATATGATTTGTAGATTAACACTTGATTCGGAGACCTTTTCACTTTACCTCTTTATGTGTTGCTGATGAACAGTGGGTTGGCTGTGTAAATCAGGCAGAATGCAAAGTCAGGATGCAAAATTCCTCATTGCCAGAGATCACTGGTTACATCAGGCTACATTGCAAATTTATTTGGCCTATGATTCAATTAATTGTGGATTTATACTTTAGAAACTTAAAACAACTGATACAAATGTGTTTAAGATATTCAGCATTATCTTTGTATTCACAGAGACACACTTGGAGAGCTTTTTGGAAGACCTGGGGTTGGAGCAGCACTACACAGAGAAGCTATCACTGAGCACAGTACTTCAGATTGATGAGAAGACCTTTGCTGATGAATCTGCTAAGTGTCATTCAGATCTTCCATGGTGTTTTCTGAAGAAGTTAATGATGGTTAATGTGACAGCTAGGAATGTGAAATGTACATCAGTATGTGAGTCAAACTGTGATGCTTCCTCTGGGAATACAGATTTCGATTTTGATGATCTGGTCAACAGTCCAAACTTGGGTGACATGTTAAACCCCTTAGACATTATCACTGCTCTCTTTCTGTGCTCCAATGGTTTCATACAGCAGGAAATGGTGTTGAAAATGTCCATGTGCCAGTTTTCAGTGCCCCTGCTGCTTCCTAATAGTGACACAAAACAGTGCACACTCATGCTCTGGGCCATGAGAGACATTGTCAAGAAGTACAGACCTCAGTCACTTTCAGAATCCAGGGGCTTTATTGAAGAGAGAATTGTTCTCTCTGAACTTCCAATGGTGTCTTTTGTGAGACTGGGTGAGTGCTCCTTGTCCAAGTCAGAGATTCTCAACAAGCTTCTGAGCAATTCCCAACAGTATCACGACACCTTTGTTCACCGCGACATGGAGTGTGGTGATAGTCCAAGGAGAATATCAAATGGATTGGCTGAAATTAGTTGGTATCTTCCCTGTGGGAACAAAAACATTGATATTTTTGGTGAGCCGGTAGCTGTAGCTAACCTCAGGGGGGACATCGCTTTGTTTGAAGCACAATACTCCTTTTTGTGCCAGACATCTGCAGCAGTTTTTGTGTTCTTTGACAATTTGGACTCTGAGTACAGGCTACTGACCAGCCAACACAACAAGGCACAGGTGTTCTTGGTGGGTAACCAACAGAGCAAGAGTTTCAGTCTTGATGCTCTAAAAAAAATAGCAACTGAGTTGAACTTGAGGAAAAGCAACATCATTTTGAAGACCAAGCAGATGAATGATGCAGACTTTGTCAAAAACTTGCGAAAAACAGTCAGGGATGCAGTTGAGAACTCAAAGACCAAGATGCGAGTTGAGCAGATGGCTGATATTGCCCATGAACTGGGAATCTTGGTTGATGAGGATTCCCCAGAGTGTCAGAGTGCCAAGCAAAATGCAGATGCCATCACTGCAGAAATACAAGACATCCCACAGTACAAAGAAGCCCAGCTTCCCTTGCAAGGTCAAATATGGAAAGAATTGACTCGTTTAGAGAAGGAAGAATGTAGGCTTCAAAAAGCCGGGGCTGAAAACATAGAAAAGTACAAAAGTGATCTCCTAGTACAGAAAAAAAAACTTAGGGAACAGCAGAACTGTTATGACATGTCAAATGCAATGACACTCTTCATAAAGGCAATATCCAGCACAGGGATAGAGAGGTCTTATTTCCTGAAATGGATGCGAATTAACCTTGATAACCTGTCTCGAGAAAAACTATCTGGCCTCAGGGAGCAGTACAAAGAGAAATGCCAGAAGTCTGAAAACAAAGAGGAAATTAAAGACCTTGACAGACAACTTTCCAACAGCTCATTGGGGACTGAACACTTCTTGCGTGAAATGGGTCAAATCTATGAGGCTGCAGTCTCCCTTCCAGAAACTGACCCATCACGTCAACAGCTACAGCATCTGCCCAAACTGTGTGCAGAATTGCTCCTTGATGGATTTCCCTTGGAGCTTGTAGATGGAGATGCATCCAACATACCGCTGAGATGGGTGAGTGATGTTCTCTCTCAGCTGAATACCTTGGTGTGTCCAAAGAACAAGATACTGGTGGTCACAGTTCTTGGAGTTCAGAGCACAGGAAAGTCCACTCTCCTTAACACCATGTTTGGAGTGCAGTTTGCAGTCAGCAGTGGTAGATGCACTAGAGGTGCCTTTATGTTGCTCATCAGAATCAACGAAGACTTCAAAAAAGTCCTGAACTGTGACTTCATGGTGATCATTGACACTGAAGGCCTAAAGTCACCAGAGCTTGCACAACTGGATGATAGCCATGAGCATGACAATGAGCTTGCAACCCTTGTTGTGGGGTTGAGTGACATAACAATTATCAATATTGCAATGGAAAATTCAACAGAAATGAGGGACATCTTACAAATTGTAGTCCATGCTTTTCTCAGGATGAAAGAGGTGGGCAAAAAGCCCAAATGTCAGTTTGTTCACCAGAATGTGTCAGATGTGTCAGCCCATGACAAGAACTTAAGGGACAGGAAACTACTGTTTCAACAGTTGAATGAGATGACCCAGGCAGCAGCCAAAATGGAAAAGAAAGAGGAGAACAAGAGCTTCACTGATGTGATGGAATACAATCCAGACACCGGGAACTGGTACATCCCTGGACTGTGGAATGGGAACCCACCAATGGCCCCAGTTAATGCAGGGTACAGTGAGGCTGTTTATGATCTCAAGAAGAACATTATCAAAATTTTGGGAAATTGTGAGTCATCTACTAGTGAGATCTTGGAGTTTATGGAGTGGACAACAAGCCTGTGGAATGCCGTAAAATATGAGAACTTCATCTTCAGCTTCAGAAATAGCCTGGTGGCTGATGCCTACATGAGGCTGTGCACAGAGTTCAACAAATGGGAATGGGAGTTCAAAAAACAAATGTACACATGGGTTACCCAAGCTGAAACAAGAATTTCAAACTTTGGTACAGTTGCTGAGAAATCTGAGACGTCTGACATGAGAGAATTTCTCAGTCATTTGAAAAGTGAAGCTTGCTTAGAGCTGTCTAAATGGGAGAAAACTCTCCTTGAAAATCTGACACAGTACTTCAAGCAAACAGATGGAAATGTCTATCTAGTAGAGAGATACAGAGAAGACTTCTCAAACAGTGCGAAAAGCCTTCGACGAGAAATGCAGAGCTCTGTACTTAATCAACTTGAAGCAGCAGCTGAAATCAGACAAGGAATGACAACACTTGATAGAATCAAGGAGAGCCATACAAACAAATTAGAACAGAAAGTGCTTGGATTGATTGAGGAATGCCGTAAGAGAAAAGCCCGGATGACAGACGAAGAGCTAGACAGAGAATTTGATAAGATGTGGGATAAAACAGTGAGTGAATTATCCTTTGCCAGATTAAAGACTGATGACATCTTTGCTAAGGTGTATCACCACCTGAGGACAAATTTAACACACAAGGGGAGTCATGCCAGTGAATTAGTGTGTCAAAAAAACCTGCGTGATTGTGGAATAGAGCCTTTCAAATATACAGCTCAGGGACTCTTTAACCGATTTAAACACGGGATGAATAAATTCTTCAACATCCAAGATCACACAACGGCAGTACAAAGATTGGCTGACAGCATCATAGCTGCTTGCACACAGTCTGTGACTGAGAAAGTGGAAAGGAAAACCAATTATCATGACAATTACATCCTGGAGATCCTACACATGATTGACGAGAGGCTGATTAGCAATCGAGATATGAAGACAGATATTGAGTTTGAAGTTTCTCTAAAACAGCACATCTGTGGAGTTGCAGCCAGAGAGTTTCAGAAAATGCATGAAGACTTCATACAAGTGAATGACCCTTGGAGATGTCTCAATCAGTACAAAGAAAAGTATCGTGCTGATTTTAAAGATCTGTTCCATGCACGAGACCAGTGCCAGAAGAAAGCAGCAGAATTCACCAACCTCTGCTTAAAGCCTGCAGTGGAAGCCTATGTCAACAGTTCCTTGGGTCCAGATATTATTGAGGAAATGTTGACAAGCAAAAATTCACTGCAATTTAGCACGCGGACATTTTTCCAGTACTCAATTTTGAAGGATTTGCTTTCAAAGGATAAATTTGAGAGCTATTTGAGCTACATTTGCTCATACGAAGATTGTGTAAAGAAATGGATATTTGAAAAAATTGTGGAACACTTCTCAAAGGGGTCTACAAAGTTTGAATTGGAGGATCGACATCTGAAAGCAAGTATCAAGAGTATAAACAAGGCTATCACAAAGGCCCAAATGGATAAGAATGGCAACTTGATGAAATTTGTTGAGGATATCTGCAGGGAACTTGGTGATGAACTGGTAATTTCACCGGACGCTCTCGGAGCTTTCATGACCCTAAACAATGCAAACCAGGAACAGTTTGCTCATTGGCTCACAGCATGTGTGGAAGAGATGGGACAAGCTCTTAGGGACACATTTAAAAAAACGGACATCCAGATGAAACTAAAACAGCTTCGTGTCAAGCCCCAGAATGAGCTTTTCACCAAGGTGATTGGATGTGGTAAACAGTGTCCATTCTGCACAGCACCTTGTGAGGCAGGAGGTAAAGCTCATGCTGAACACTGGGCTTCAATACATCGGCCAGAGGGTCTTGGTAAATTCAGATTTATTGACTCAGGCAAACTCGACACTGACATATGTTCCTCTCTTGTGATCACAGAGTGCTCATTCTGCTGCCATGCTACAAATTATAAAGATCACCCTTACAAGAATTACAAAGACATTTTCCCTGACTGGAAAATTCCTCCAGATGGAAGCCTTGAGGCATCAGACTACTGGAAATATGTGATGGCAAAGTTCAACAAGGAGTTTGCAAAAGAATATGATGCAAAGCCTGCTGATATTCCTCAACCCTGGAAAGACATTAAAAGGAAGCAAGCAGAAAAAAGCCTCAAAGAATCATTTGGCATCAAGTGAGAGGCTCTTGATTTGACTGAGCTGAGGTCTACAACTTCTACTGAGGGATATTGGGATCTTATGACAATTTCTGATATGGCAGACAATAATCATCACAAATTGTAACAAACATAAGATCACAAGGTTTAAATCAATGCTAAAACACAATCCAGAAATTATTTTTCACCACTATCTCTATGTCGACATTAACATAATACAAAGTCATTGCGAATAGTGTTTCTCTTTACCTGATAGAGTACCTCTATGATTGTAACTTCCACTGTTTAGTGGAAGGATCAGCATTAACTGTGGTTGTTTTGATATGTTATAGTCTTATATACCTTTTCATACTTTGAGTAGATGTACAGTATATGTCAGGAGTGCACAGCATTTCATTCCAATTTGCATTCAAGTTTTGATTGCTGTGGTGGAGGAAGTTCATTACATTTTTTGAAAGTTGTAACAAGTAAATGAAAACAAGATGTCTGTTAAATGTGCATCTCCAAAGTAGCAGAATACTGAAGTTAAAATTTGTATTATTTAATTCAGCATATCTTTTTGTTACAGTGAAATATTTGATGCATACTTTGTACAGTTTTAAAACATTTAAGACCATTCACACAGTCTACATAGTCTGTCTAATCTGTGGTTGTTCTGATGTTATACTCTTAAATACCTTTTTGTGCTTTGAGTCAATGTATCTCATTTCTTTCCAATTTGATATAATCAGAGTTTGCATTCATGTTTTGATTGTTGTGGTGAGGGAAGTTCATTACATTGATGTTTGAAAGCTGTAACAAGTAAATGAAAGCAACAAGATGTCTGTTATGCACATCTCCAAAGTGACAGAATAGTGAAGTTAAAATTTTTGTTTTCAGTACGATCTCTGATCTTTTTCTACTCTAATTTCAGAATCTAGAAATATGTTTGTTTTTTGTTTCAGTGAAATATTTGATGTATATGTAGTTTTGAAATTATTAAGACCATTCAAACAGTATATATGTGCTATGTTTGCTATATGCATTACTTTGATCTGTTAATTGGTTCAATAATCATTAAATTGAGAGCACAGTAAATAAAGAGACAAAATCAGCAGACTGGCCATTAATGTCTTTAATGTTTCCCAGATCAGAATCACAGCATACAGTGTGTAATAACTTACAACTCACCTTATTTATCTATATAGTTTTACTTTACTTGTTTTTTTTTTTTTAATAATCATCTTTTTTTAAATTCCATTATTTAACATTTTTCTTCATCTCAAGTCTTGGGTTTCTGAATTCAACAAAGAATGTAAAAACAAGACAACAGGTTAATCATGTGCTTCAATGCACCTTTGTCCAGACACAGGATCTCTAAATGATCTTGATATGTTTTATGTGTCATAATCTGTCAGATTGACTTGAACATTGTATACTACTGATCACAATTCTTCAAAAGGATGGCATTACTTTTCCTGGTAAATAATTGCACGTAATGTTGAATTTGCATCACAATTCATGAAAAAAAATCCTTGGCCCACATGTGGGACCTCAGTACTGTATGAGGACATGAGGCATCTTGTTATCAAAGCCCTCATGTCTTTCCCATATGGGATTAAGTGGCTACATGTAAACACTGCTACATGTCAAGAGAGTGAACATTTAATTGACTGTACTTGTATTTAGTGTGTCAGTTTAGAAGTGCTGACCATGAGTCACTGGCCAGTTCCCTACACCATTGCATTAATTAGATGCTGAAAGGCAAAGCTGGATCTTGATCAGCGCTCTTATCCTCTGGGATGTTTCCATAAATACAGGCCCTTGACTCCAGAGTCACACAGATCATGCATCACAGATGCATCAGTAGTACACTTAAATCAAGACATACTTCAAATAAATGCTTTCAAAAAGAGAAAACACTTGTAGTGCGCTTGACTTAAGGTGTCTAGAACAACCCCAGAACCAGCAATGAAACCATCATCTTTAAGGCAAATTAAACCAAGCAGACACTAGGCCTAGTTTATCCAGAGCAAATACCAGCTGTGGCATTATGAAGCTATATGTGCCTCTGCCATGTGGGAGCTGGGATGGAGATTAATCTCTGCTACGGTGACTGCTTTTCCTGGTGAGGAATCATGAGGCTACAGGATGCCCACGCCATGATGGGCAACTCTGGACCAAGATGGACTGAAGAGTAACTTTCTAATTCCATGAAAAGACTTCATACTTTGACTCATACTCTAGTGTTAGCTTATAAAATAGACAAGGAAAAGAACAGACCAAACTAAATACCTTTTGTTGCTGTTTTCACCTCCGGAGGTGTCATTGTAGTTGTATTGTGGTGGTGAAGTTTCCTTCACAGCCTCCCACTGCCTTCTTATTCACAGGAGTGAGTATAAAAGGGTTCGTATGGATCTGATGGGACGTAACAGACTAGCAGGGTAGACTCCTGGCAAACATTGTGGATAGCAAGATGGCCATGCCTTTGAATGTCTTTGTTTATGAGATTGTTCATCTAATTAACCAGGAACAGTGTTTAAATGATGAAATAAAAATAAAGAATTTACAAACCTGGTCCAAGGGAAAGCTGTCAAAGTCTTTTGGCCTTGTCCATATTTGGGCATGTCTAACAACATCAGATTTTCCAACGATGTATTTGGTTTAGCTCTACGACAAAATTTTAATTTTCACATTTCAGGGACACAAGCCATCCCAGGCCTAGTTTCACAGAGCACTTTGAAAGCCCAATATATAAAATGAAGCTTTTTGTTTCTTTGTCGTAGAGCTAAACCAAATACATCGTTGGAAAGGTCTCGACCTGGAGAGTAACATATGTCAGTATGAAGATTCTACATGGCTCCTGCTTTGAAATACTGACCTTTGAACCTTGACCTCAGTGTATGTTTGAAGGCTTATAATTCAGCAACAAAAGGGGTTACAGACATGGGACCAACTGTTATAGAGAATTCTTGACCTCAGCTATCATGTGAGTATAGTCAACAACTGGGGCACTGTTAAATATGGGTAAAATATGGTTAAAATTAATTTTCACCCATTTAACAATTAGATATTTAAAATCTGATTACACAAATGTGTTTACCATCCCCTTAAACTCCTCAGTGTACTTTCAATTCAGTATTTACAACTTCCAATTCTAGGAAAAACACTAATATTTTTAAAAAACTACAATTCCCTAGAGCCGCGCCATGCAGCTTGATACAAATCAACCCACAGTTGTAGTTCTTCCAGTTTGCAAATTAGGGTTGTAAATCTAGGGTTGTAAAAAGATATATCTACTGAATATCTAGTACAGCCGAACTAGTAATTACACTGCATCTAAGAAAAAGTAAAGATGTTGGTTTATTTCAGATATTTCAGCCAAAACAGGAGTCACACACACACGTTGGATGACGTGGCTCACGGAAGGGCATTGTGGGTGGACTTGACGCGTTCGAATCCTGTTTTGGCTAAAATATCTGAAATAAACCAACCACCTTTACTTTTTCTTAACATAGATCACCTAGATGCAGTGTAATTATTAGTTCGGCTGTACTAGATATTTGATATATTCAGTAGATATATCTTTTTACGACCACTTTGCAAACTGGAAGAACTACAACTGTGGTTTCAGCGATAGCAGCGTACATAGCAACCACCATAGCAACGGTAAAAAAGCCTGAATGAATCTTCATAATAACTAACAAACTAAACATCATATACATTCACTGAACAAAGATTATGAAAATAAAATGCACATTTCTCGCTAGAAATGTTATCAAAACGCACTTTAATGCCGAAACTATCTTAAAATATTGCATTTTCCACTGAGAATAAAAGGAATGTCAGCCATTTTTTTTTTCGCTGCAGAGAGAAACTTGACAGTCACGTGAAGTGGACGCAGACCAATGTAGCCAGTCCCTGCGATGATCCAGCTTACCAATAGATGATAACAGCCTACTGAGCCAATTAGGAGGTAGAGTAGGGCCATACTACCTCAAATATATGGTCCCGATGACAACTGATAACGGCCATTTAATCGGCTGATAACATCCGAAGTGGGTGTGGCAGACCGTTATCTTTTCAGGAGGGAGAGGCTGTGTGAAAAATAAAATGAAAAGCCTTCATTCCAAACTGGAAATTCAAGTTCTCTCTGTACATGTCTGCACAACAAGGGCGGATATTTCATTTCACTGTTGGGGGAGACAATAAACAGAAAAATTTCTCAAGAGCAATTCCTGAAGGGGACACCAAAGGTGCCGCCAAAAGTACTGTTGTATTAAATGTATATAGAGGTCCATTATGAAACATTTCCATAAGCACTTCATTCCTTTCTTATGAAGATTTTATCAAATTGCCTTTGATATTACTGGGGTCTTTCTACTTGGCGTTTCGGTGCACTGAAAAATGATCGGATGTCTGTTTTTCTTTTCTCTGCCATTTTAACTGACTGGCTGACAAATAGACACACACACACACACACCCCACACACACACACAGCATGCAGGTTATTTACAGTAGTAGGTGAGATGCAACACCTATTAACTGAACTAAAGCTAATATATGCCTAATTAGATTTAGTTTTCCCAAAAAAGCAGATCTCTAATGTTTTGCTGTCAATGTGTAAAAGTCCAGAACGCTATGAAGCCTGTCAGAAACTTACTTCAGGTCTTTTTTAAGAATTAAGTCTTCATTTATTTCCAAAATTATAAACAAAATTACATAGTGGCAGCCATTTTACATTCAGTAAGAAAAAAAGAATAAACTTAGAACCTAATTACGTAGGGTAAGTTAATCTTAGATAGCCTATTATATTATAGAAATATTACTGTTACCATCTACAAAAGATCATTTTGGTATGAAAACCCGCATTTTAATTTAACCAAGTATCCTGTATCATAAATACATGTCTGGCATTTGTAACAAACC
Organism: Centroberyx gerrardi; assembly: GCF_048128805.1. Lineage (NCBI taxonomy): Eukaryota > Metazoa > Chordata > Actinopteri > Beryciformes > Berycidae > Centroberyx > Centroberyx gerrardi. The sequence continues at coordinate 16,865,678 of NC_136019.1, forward strand.
AAACCGCTTGAAAATCGGTCGAAAATTCAGCGAGTTATGACGATTTTAATTGTGGACAGACCTCCTGCCTCCATACACATACATGCATTAGGAGACGCGGCTCCGTGCCAACACGTTGACACACAAGATTCAACCGCGAGGTAACGGAGCGAACAAAAGGCAGGTAGGCAGTGGACCAAACCACTGTGAGGCATATGAGGGGGGGGGGGGGGGGGGGGGCGCAATCTTTAGAAACTTAAAAACGCATTGTTTTGCGTCTATAATTAGCACAAGTGCTTTCAATGCATATTATTATATTATTTAAAATTATATAGTTATGTTTACAATGATATATTGAGGGGGACAATTCTCTGTTTTTCCCAGGAAGGGGGGGTCCGGACCCCCCTGTCCCCCCTGTAATTTCCGCCCATGCTGCACAAGTAGGCTAATGAAAGATTGAAAACCTTTCAAATGTGCACAGCCACTCCCAAAGCAAAATCCAACTAGGGCGTGTTTTTGTTCGTCATTAAAATTGCAAAAAATGTATTTACAATCCTCATTTTTTTTTATTTTGAAAACGCAGGTCTTTAAAGCCCAAATATTTGGAAAAAATAATGGAAAGATGAGACCATAGCATTTCCAGTACTTCAGAAATTTTAATTTAAAATCCCAACACCAGCCCATGCCCTTTCTGTATTTTTCTAATAGAAAAAACACATGAAAATACAGGCAATAAAATGGTTAAAAGGCATATATAATGGATTTAATATGGCGCGTTTTGGCGCAGAGATCCAAAAAAAAATGAGAGGCGGAGGCGCGCCCGTGTGGCCCTGCAAAATGTTGTTCTGGTGCTGTTGCTTTGGTCTGAATCTGTGAGATAACCACGCCCCATTAATTTGAATATAACAGATGGAAATAAAAAGAGCTGGGAAATAAATGTGGCATTAGGAAATAAAAGTCCCCTGAAATAAATAAAAGTAGTCCTTTGAAAAACATGATTTTGAAACAAAAACCTATTTATTTATTTATTGAACTATATTGACTCATTTATATATTTATATTTATTTATATATTTATATATTTATTGCCTCATTTATTTATTTCAGGATTTATTTCATAGCCATATTTATTTATTTCATTTAGGCATATTTATTTATTTATGTATTTATTTATTTATTTATTTAATATCGACTTAAATGGCATTCCATAAAGAGGAGGCCCGGCTTGCACTAGGTCTACCTAGTCTTGTTTTTGGTTCTGTGTCCATTGTAATCTATTAAGCCTACTGCCTAAATCAAAACTTTGTAAATCTCCGATGAATTTAGCAATGCGCACTGCCCAGTAACCATCAATAGAATGCAATAGAATGTATCAACGTGAATTCGCATTTTGTAGTTGTATATTTAGATGATGCACCGTGCAACAGGTGTAAATATTGAACACAACGCTGGACTTAGGTAACCCCAGGAAAAAAACAATACAAACAACTTTTTAATTCTGGGAAACGAAACAGAAAGTGGTTTATCACCCAACAAAATAAAAGGAGCAGCAGGACAGCCCACATTATCGCATTATGCAGTGAGTGGTGAAATCCTTCGTCACCAGGACAGATAGTTTACAGGCCTAATGAGCGTTAAAAATATATGCTATGCTATTTTTACCATGGGCAAATCATCTGTTTTAATAAAGTATGTAGGCTACTACATCTTTGTCATTGTTTTTTCTAGCGCAAATACGTCCGCCTAACGAAGTAGAACTCAAAAGTCCTAATGTTTTTCTTACTTTGACCCAGCAAACTAACCGGTTAGCCTACATTGCATTCAGAAATAGTTTATAATCCTACCTGTGGTTTTATGTGTCCATGTTAGATTAACAAGGCTACTTTGTCCATATAAGGTTTACTACCCCAATGGCAGAAAATTGACTGAATTCATGCTTTGTAATTTTGTGAATGTCAGCTCTATTCCCATAGCATTCCTATAGGGAATGCTATTGCGGTTCTCAATCGTGAGTTTATAGCAACCCTATCGAGCTTTATGGTTCGTTTTTTTTTTTTTTTACATCTCCTAGCTATGGCAGCGATAGGCAACAGTGTGCCATTGAGGGCCGAGAGTGTGCAAGTTTTCATTCCAACCAAACACTACTGCAGGTGATTTAACTGATTAGTTCCTTCTCTCAGGTTGTTAATCTGTAAAATCACCTGGTGTAGTTTTTGGTTGGAATGAAAACCTGCAGACTCTCGGCACTCGTGGCATATGGTTACTTAGCTACCCCTGCTCTATAGTATTACTATAGGCTAGTATTTTCTGTGGTTGGTCTAGTAGGCTGCATGATATTTTAAAATCTTTCTATGATATCTGTATATTATCAATAGTAGGCTACTAAGGGAGGAGGCGGTCTAACTGGCTTGTTGCTCATTATCCCCAGTGAGAAATACTTCAAATAACCTGAGGTTGGACCTGGACCAAGAGTGGGACAGCTGAGAGTCCACCCACAATGAATAGCTCAGATGAGGAGGTAAGAGGAGGTAAAATCCAAATATATACTCATGTGAGGTAACGACAGTATGGGATTATGAATTGATTCATTTCACTTGAACATGCATTTTTCTTTCACCAATGTTTGATGTATATTTCACCTGACCTACACCTGCAACACACAGACAGAGAGTTTGTACATCAGAGACTCCAACACTGCTCGGGTTGAGGGACTCCATCCTGGGACTGACTATACTTTCAGCATCAGAAGGGTTGCAGAAAGTAGAAATCAAAGCAATGCAACCTCTATATCGGTCTTTACTGGTAAATATGTAAAATATTGTTATCTAGATTTTTGTTTCTTGAAATCAATTCAAATTGCTCTGCATCTGTCCTGAAGTAGATAAACTACTACAGCATTTCCTCAATATCTTTCCTCAGTATTATCCTCATAACTCACAGCAGTTTATACTTACAATGATGTATACTATCAATTTATGTCATACAGATTTATGTGACACTTAAAAGGTGGTAGACTGTATTTCTGAGTGAAAAAAAAAAGTGGGTAAAGTGATTGTACCTTCCACTACTTCCTTGATTCTTGACAATCAAACATCACTCTAAAATGCAGACATGCATAGAGGGAACATTAATTTCCAGTTTGGAGTGAAGGCATTTTATTTTATTTTTCACAGAGCCTCTCCCTCCTGAGAAGATAACGGTCTATCAGGTCAGCACTGACTCAGTGTCTCTGAGTTGGGACACCTCTGCTGGTGAAGTGGGAGGTTACATCGTGACCTGTTGCTGTGAAGGAGAAACTGTCCAGGAGCTGACAACAGACACCAATAGCCTGACGTTCAGCAGCCTGAGTCCAGGGGTGAAATACTCCTTCTACGTTTCAACACGACTGAAGAACGGAACACTAAACAAGCCTGCTGTGACATCTGCTCACACAAGTAAGTTATTTTCATGCTAATAATACTATTACTGCTACTACTAATACTTTGATAATATAATTATTTATAATTTAATAATGAAATTTTGTTTAGCGCTTTTTATAAGACGTGCAAAGTGCTTTAAGAAAGCAACACTTCATAAAAGCCAATTAGATAAGTATGAAAAATACCACACACTTTAAAACAGGATAAATAATAAACAAGGTTAAAACAAGTACAAGCTTGTTTAGATTTTAGACCCAAAATCCGAAATAAATGTAATTTTGAACAAATTTTGTATTGTCACTGCAAATGATTTGTAGATCAACAATTGTTTAGGAGATCTTTTCACTTTACCTCATTATATGGTGCTGATGAACAGTGGGTTGGGTGTGTAAATCAGGCAGAATGCAAAATGCCCTAAGTGTCTCATTGCCAGAGATCACTGGTTACATCAGGCTACCTTGCAAATGTTGGCCTATAATTCAATTAATTGCGGATTTATACTTTAGAAACTTAAAACACTAATGAAAATGGGTTTAAAATATTCTTGGTTATCTTCATATTCACAGAGACACACTTGAAGAGCTTTTTGGAAGATCTGGGGTTGGAGCAGCACTACACAGAGAAGCTATCACTGAGCACAGTACTTCAGATTGATGAGAAGACCTTTGCTGATGAATCTGCTAAGTGTCATTCAGATCTTCCATGGTGTTTTCTGAAGAAGTTAATGATGGTTAATGTGACAGCTAGGAATGTGAAGTGTACATCAGTATGTGAGTCAAACTGTGATGCTTCCTCTGGGAATACAGATTTAGATCTTGATAATCTGGTCAACAGTCCAAACTCAGGTGACATGTTAAACCCCTTAGGCATTAAATACAGGCCCTTGACTCCAGAGTCACACAGATCATGCATCACAGATGCATCAGTAGTACACTTAAATCAAAATAAATGCTTTCAAAAAAGAAAATGCTTGTAGTGCGCTTGATTTAAAGTGTCTAGAACAGCCCCAGAACCAGCAATGAAACCATCACTTTTAAGGCAACTTAAATCAAACAGATGGTAGGCCTATAGTTTTTAAACTGTAAATTTGTAAATCCAGTGGAAACTACTGTAGCCAGAGCAAATACGACCTGTGATGTTATGAAGCTGTTTGTGCCCTCTGTCATGTGGGAGCTGGGATGGAGATGAATCTCTGCTACGCTGACTGCTTTTCCTGGTGAGGAATCATGATGCTACAGGATGCCCACATGATGATGGACAACTTTGGACCAAAATGGACTGAAGAAATCAAGAGGAGAAACTTTCTAATTCCATGAAAAGACTTCAAACTTCGAGCCGGTGCCATTTTTTCAAACTGCACCTGTTGTCTTCTGTTGTCACAAAGTATTTCATTCATTCACTCAAAGAACAAACAAACAAAAAAAACAAACAAGAAACTTAATATTTACAAATATTTTGTCTGTTTGTTTCTTACACTTAAAAATGTACAGTTTTGATCCTCTTCTAGATGTTGCATGTCTGTCTCTCTCCTGCCACCTAGTGTGGTTTTCCTTCACAGATCCAGTTTCCTCAGAGTGGGCAGGCTACAGTGAATCTGTCACTATGGCGCCCTCTAGTGTTAGCTTATAAAATAGACAAGGAAAAGAACAGACCAAACTAAATACCTTTTGTTGCTGTTTTCACCTCCGGAGGTGTCATTGTAGTTGTATTGTGGTGGTGAAGTTTCCTTCACAGCCTCCCACTGCCTTCTTATTCACAGGAGTGAGTATAAAAGGGTTCGTATGGATCTGATGGGACGTAACAGACTAGCAGGGTAGACTCCTGGCAAACATTGTGGATAGCAAGATGGCCATGCCTTTGAATGTCTTTGTTTATGAGATACTTTAACCAGGAACAGTGTTTAAAATGATGAAATAAAAATAAAGAATTTACAAACCTGGTACAAGGAAAAGCTGTCAAAGTATTTTGATGTCAGTGAGTTAAAGAATATGCGACACAGATGGTTTAGATAGCTGACCATTCAGATACCAAAGGAGTGATCCAAAGTTCTATCACTCAGGTTCACAGTGTGTGGATGTAGACCAATGTGACATCATCATTGTGATGTGTGATCTTCCTGTCAAGACAAAGTCACCAAGGGGTGATACTGAAATATTATTATTATTATTATTGACCTACAAAATCTTTAGGTATACACAGACCGGATGGCAAAGACCAGGTCACCTTTGGTCTTCAGCCTGAACTCTGTAAAGGCGAGGATGAGCTGAGCATCACTGACTGCTGCTCATAAGGGGCTAAAAGATCTGAGTTGTAGCTTGCAGTCAGAACTCACTGAGCCTTGATAGGCATTCATAAAATCTTGAAATCATTTCTAAAACTAACTTATGGAGGTTGTCAAAAAAGTTTTTAAACTGTTTTTAAATTTCAGAAACCTATAATAAATTTACAAATACCTTTAATTCAACACTTAATAAGTTCAAACCAGTGTCCATACTCTCAGAGCTCTCTGTTGTAGTGTGTTATGGTATAGAGTATCATGGTAATGCTGAGGTCTAAGGAGGATTGTTTCAGATGTGATATATTGCAAGCTTTGGGTAAATTCAATGCAATTACTTGCACTGCAGATGGTTCCTGAAAAAGAGAGCATTGCTCTCAGTGAAACTCCCCCAGAATAAATAAAGGTGAAAAAAAAACAACAACCAAGAAAGAGTGATCGTCTAGTGGAAGAGATGCAAAAGAATAGCTGTCTTCATTTGTTCAGAGACCTGCCATAAAGTTTCATAGACGCAGTTTAACAGGAATAAGCCTCAGCAAGGTTCCCCGGATTCCTGCAGGTGGCGTCTGCATGTAGAAGAAGTGGCTGCAGTCTCTGAAGCTGTTCGACACACTTGCGCCCACCAGAGTGGTCGCCATCAGCAGGGGGAAGGACAGGAGGCAGCCCCGAAACAGATGCATCTTCACACAGCTGAAGACATGAGGATGACGAGGATAGCCATTATAAGATACCAGGTTATTTCCTCATTACAAGTGGTTCTCCATTTCCAGTCACACGCCAATATAAGTAGTTTAGATTAAATTAGCTATGTATACAGTATCTGTTTAATATGAACACTGAACTAATGCACTAGTGGACAGTCTCTACAATCTACATCTGAAACAACACTGCTAAAATCTGGAATGTATAGATACGATATGTATATGTAGAGTGATACAGTATACAGTATATACTCTACTATTTATATCTTACACTGTTCCTTTGCTCTGTATGTGAGGTCCTGTTGTCCTTTTGGATTGTCTCTGTCTGCACCAATGTCAATAATTTCAGTATTTGGAAGATAATTCAAACTATGTCAACTAGCAGATGATACAGCAGTTTTATAGAAATAGATAGAAATGAGGTTGTTAAATCTGTCGTGTATTGAATGTTCTAACGTGTCAGGACAAATAATTGTACATGCTGTGCAGATGAAGCTACTGTGAAGTGTGATTTTGGGCTGTACATTATTATATATGAAAATAATAGTTGATAACAGCTGTAACTGAGAATAATAGACACTTAAATTTACAGTGTCATTTATTTGGAATAAATTGTTTAACTGCATATTCTATGGATTTTAGAGGGAAAATTATCCAAAAGGAATTTTTAATGTAATCAGACATGAATAAATGGAAGTACTCCAGTGGTTTGCCATGTAATCTGTATGAGTTACACTTTGACAGTAAATTTCCCAACCCTGTACATGTTGATGCACATCAGAGCTACTACAGTTTATCTTCATTCAGTTGGTGACAGAGACAGACAGTGTCTTCACTATCTTACCATCATCACCTGACTGTAAGAGTACAGGCTGATATGGCAGGTAAGCAATTCTATCTTCAGACTAATGTTTGACAAAAAAATATGCATGTTTGAAATTATAATCATTTTATGTGTTTTGATGAGTTTGTTTTGATTAGAATAATGTTTTGGGTCTTGCTTAGTTTGGGATTTTATTATTTGTAGCAACTAAGTCATTCTTCCTTCACCTGTTCAAAGTGATTATTGTCTGTTCTACAAAAGTATCTCTTACAAACTTCATTGCCCCTCATAATGAAGACGCATTTGTTTGATCGTAGTTTGTTTATTACATCATCATTACGTTACTCTGAGGTATCAAAAGGCACACCTATTACATCCAGCAACAACTTTATGTCAGAACCTATGAGTCAATTTGTTGACCATTTCATTAAATACATTGTTAAACACTAGCGTCTTATCTTGCTGACACAAGAGATCCGGATGTTGTCTGAGGTCACTATTCCTAAAGACGCTTTCCTAGTTTCATCCACCAATATACCTCATGAAGAAGGCTTAAATGCTGTCTTACTTTCTTGAACAACAACCATGTGAATTATTATTGGCCCTACTTTGTCTTGAAGTCACATAATTTCATGTTTGATAGCAAATTCTAGTACTAACAAATCCAAGGGACAGCCATGGGGGCAAAAGTAGCCCCCATGGCTGTCCCCCTTTCCCTAGTTGCCCCCTTGTGTATCATCTGCTAGTTGACATTGTTTGAAATCTCTATTATTGGACAACCCTGTCTAATTGCCCGACTGATGTTGAATCTTTGAGCTGTTCCTTTTGTCAACTTCACTGAACTTGAGCAGTCATTATGTATGTGAGGTGATCTTTGCACTGATGATGATGGTGACACTGTCCAAATTTGATATCAAATGCTCTAACAACACAGTCATGTAGAAATAAAGCAGTGTGATATCAGAATATTGAGGGTTCACCTGCAAACGGGCCACACTGTGGACGACCCCCTGACCTTTGTTATGAAGCACAGGAAGGAGAGCAGTGAGGTCGAAGTTCACACTCACATGTGCCTCCTCCCAATGAGCTGTGACTGGAATCCACCAGAAGAGGAAACATTACAGAAAGATCCTAACTGCAAAATCTAATCTCAATGAAGATTGCAATTTACACCTGGTGTCCTTTCTAAATGCAGTTAGGCTGTCCTAAAACAAAGATAAAATAATTAATTTAATGGATGAGACAGTTAACATAGGATTTAGGATTTGCTTTTGTAATGGAGAAAATGATATTTTCTTAACTGACTTTTGACATGAGCTAGGCAAGTATAATTGTATGTTGAAAATCCGTCTGCAGCCAGAGACGTAAAAGATTTTAATCTGCCTCGGAAACTATCCACTGCTTTGACCATATATAATGATTAGATTCACATGAATTCCACAATATGTAGTTTCACATTCCTTTAAACGGAGTAAACTATGGTAACATGAGGTGCAGTGTCTCATGGGTTGAACTGTAGCTGTTAAAGACTTGCCCTGACCTGATGGAGCAGTTTATAGGACAGAGTGAAAAGTTAATCATTTTACTGCTGAGTGGCAGAACATCAAATCACACAAAGTATCTCCAGTCTGCTGAAACCAGAACTGGTTTGAAATGATTACCACTATTGAATATGTGTGATTAATTAAACATGTAAGTTGAGAGGCTGTAATTAGTAAAATGTATACACGTGTTGCCCACAGTGGGATAAAAATATAATATAAGGTAATGCAGGATTTGAAAAGTTTTCAAATGTGCCAAGCCACTCCCAAAGCAAAAAACACCTAGGGCTCTGTTTGTTTTTCTTTACATATAAACCCAGTCTGGAGTGGACCCTGTACTCCTTTTCTGAGAAATAGATTATTGTTGTAGGCTTGCTCTAATAATTTTCACAATCGCCAATAAAAAGCTGGTTTTACAGTACATATTTTTATACCTCTATCAGCTTTCATATCTAGGTTATTTAGATCCTGCTATTTTGATGAAATGTTTTCATGTATGTGCTGTTTTTTTGTGTGTGAAATGTCTGACTGAGTGGTTGCCATTATAATATAGTATTAGTATTAACCCTCCTGTTGTGCTTGGGCTCAATTTGACCCCATCCAGAGTTTGATGTCTCTAACAAACTATTCCACCTTATTTTTTTTGCTCAGCAACATGGAGCCTGGAGAGCGGAAAGGAGAGCAAGACAGTTACTAATAAGAAAAATAATAATAGTAAAAATTATTTCTGATATGTTCAAAGACCATTTTATTAATCCGACGTCCTGTCTGGAGTAACTTCACCTTTCTATTCCAGAGTGCTGTGAAGTCTCAAACAAGTTAATTTTAACCTGACCCTGCAAAGGCATTTTCAGGGGGTTACAGGGTTCTGTCATAGAGCGAGAAAATTAAATGTGAGATGGAGTTTGCCTTTGCATTTTAATATTGGCAGACAATGTGCATAGACCTACCTAAACCTGATGTCATGATTTTTGCACACATTACTGAAAATTATTTTAATTTTAATTTAAATATTGATAGGATTATGCTTCCAGTAATGGACCGGTCAAATGGGGAAACTTTAAATAAATGAGCAACAACTTCGACCCCAACATAAAAAGTGCAGCTTTATTCCAAAACACTGTAAGAGCAGGGTTAGGTTTTGGTTCACTGGAATCCTCCACAGAAAAAAAAAAATTCTGGGAAACGAAACTGCTCACCAGATGCGTTATGCTAGCTCGAATTACCAGAAAATAAGACTTCCGGTTTGGACGTTTCGCCTTCAAAATAAAAGCGTGAGATTTTAAATATGTAGAAATACTGCTTTTAACCAATTACGTTGTATTTAATCGTCAAATTCAATAAGTGAGCACCCATATTAACGTTTGATGTCATAATCATAATGAAAAATACCTAAATTGGAAACCTTACCTTTCATTGTAGCCTAAATGAAATACAGAATCTCTTAGTACCAATCCATCATCACCTACACGGGACACATGAAGGTTTAAAACATCAGGGAAAGTAATCCAAGATGTTTGTCTCACTGATGCTGAACCACATGCCATACATGTTTGGGTCTTTAGTGATAGAGTGGTTGAAAAGAGAGCTGAGAGAGTCACATGTAGCTGCTGGTGGTAATAGAAGAACGGGGCTCATGTGAGAGAAATGGGGCACACTTAAAATACATTTTTCACAGCTGTCAATATGTTTGGCTTTAACAATTGTTCGGACACCCCATGCATTTAACCAAGTTAACAGTGGTTCTATCAAATCAAGTGGATCATTATGCTGAGACACGGACAATGATGGGACTTTCAGTGTTATTTCTTGTAAAACCTCATGGAGCTCTTTGGGGTTCAATTTTCCTGGTTGTTGGACAGCTGCTTGGATAAGAATAGCAAATTTTCTGTCATAGATGACATTTCTGTCTGTAGGAGTGTTTTGACATGGAACTTGTGCAGTAGCAATGAAAGGTGAACTGTACAGTGTCGACTTTATTCTACAAATATCACAGTTTTACAGTATGTCTGTCTTTGAGGGCCTGCCATTACTTTTCTTAAACAGCTTGGTCATGTTAATGCGTAGTGAAAGTAGCCTACAGGTCTGCAGGAGTGTTTTAACATAGAGCTTGTGCAGTTACAATGAAAGGTGATGTGTAGGGTAGTCTGTGTAGCCTATGTAGTCCAAAAATGCCAAATCTCTGTTTTCAACTAAATGATTACATCAGTTCTTATCATGGAAAAACATTGTACTGATTGTATAGTTGCATTTTTTGCTTAATTATTTGTTTTTTGTGCAAAAATACGTTTTTTTAGTCAATATTTGAGTGTTGTGGATTTGTAGAAATTACGCTTTTATTATGAAACAATCTTACTCTTATTTAGGCTGGCGAAACACAAGCTTTATCACCAAACTGAATAAAATGAGGAGCCATACGGAGGCAGCCCACATTATCGCATTAATGCAGGGAGTGGTTAAATCCTTCCTCTTCATAACTAATCTGTATGCCTAAAACTTGAATATAGCATTTACGGATAATATGTAAAGGCTAGGCTGTTTTTGCCATGGGCAAGTCATCAGTCTTAAAAAGGTAGGTTACTAGGTCTTTGTTATTGAGTTTTCATGCACCTAACAAGTAGCCTAGGCCTATGAGCTCAACAAAATGAGCTAACCGGTTATATTGCATTCAGAAATAGTTTGTAATCCTACCTGTGGTTTTTGTTCGATGAGTTCATGTTAGACGGGATTGCAGAGACTCTTCTGAGATACTTCCCCAATTGCAAGAAATTGACTGAATTCAGGATAATTTTGTGAATGTGTGCCCCAACAAAAAATTGCTATCATATTCAACTTATAGTATGTGGTTCTAAATAGTGAGTTTAGTGACATTACTTTATGGTATTTTTATATCTCTGATGTTCTGTTGTTGCTCTATAGTAGGCTGCTTGGTATTTTAAAGTTTTGCTATGATATTTGTATATAATCAATAATACTAAGGGAGAAGAAGGTCTAACAGGCTTGTTGCTCATTCTGCCCAGTGAGAAGCAGTTTGAATAACCTGAGCTTGGACCAAGAGTGGGATGGCTGAGAGTGCAATGGACATCTCAGATGAGGAGGTAATCAGCTGATTTTTACATTCCTAAATCTAAGGGAAATCATAATAAAATCCAAATATATAGCCTACTCGTATGAGATATAATGGGTATGAGATTATAAATTGATTCATTTTACCTGAACATGCTTTTTTTTCTCTCAACTTTCAAGATCTTCTACGATGCAAGTGATTCATTCTCTGAGCCTCACTTTGGGGAAGGAAGGGACGATCCTCCAACACCACAGTCTGACTGTCAGTGTCAACACACTGATACAGGTGTAGAAGGTCAGTCATAAGCACAGTGTTGTTGAGTAGAAATACATGAATATATACTGCCAGGAAACTGGGCACATCTTCCATGACTGAAACTGTGCTGCAATGAGGACACATTGTGAAATATTTAGAAATATTTTTCCATATTCTTTCTTATGACAGATGTTCCTCCACCTGAAGAAATAGCTGTTGCCGACGCTCGTAGTGACACTGATTCTCTTGGCTGCACCCCAGCCAAGAGAAAATACACCTGCAACACACAGACAGAGAGTTTGTACATCAGAGACTCCGGCACTGCAGATGTTGAGGGACTCCATCCTGGGACTGAGTATACTGTCAGCATCACAAGGGTTGCTGAAAGTGGAAATCGAAGCAATTCAGCCTCTATATCTGTCAAAACAGGTAAATATGGAAGATATCATTGTCTCTATCATTTTTCTCAAAATCAAATCAAACTGCATCGGTCTTGAAGAAGATAAACAAAACTTTGAACTGAATGTGACAATAGATGATGCCAGGCAGTGATGTAGTGGCAACTAAAAAGGTCAGTGACAATCATAAAGCAAACAAGCTCCAGTAGATACACTTTCAGTTATATTTTCAGAAACACATTCATTTTTGTATTTATCTTTTAAAGACCCATAACCTACACTGTTTGATACTACTTTCCAGTTTCTGAAGTCTCGAAGAAAAAAGGAACTATCATCCCTCCATCACTTCTCATTTTAGGGCCATGTGGCGTGTGAAAAGATATCTGAGGATTGACAATTTGTATACAAACTGTACAGGGCCTTCAAATTCACACCATGATGTTTTCATGTTTTGTACTTTTATCCCACCAAATTAGGAACATAGGAAGTACTGAGCTAAAAAATCAAGCTTGAATATAAGATTGGATATCAAACTGTGAATCGGGTCAAATTGAGCCCAAACATAGCAGGAGGGTTAATACTGCACATTTAATTAATAGTACAAATGGCAACCACTCACTCACACATTATCATTATACACACACAACACACACACAAAAACATTTTATCGGAACAATGGGATCTAAATAACTTTTTTTTTTTTACACTCAATAATAAATAAACTCAATAACAAATGAACGATTTTATGAATAATTATCATCAAAAGTTCAAACTTCATACAAATCTCCATAATTGCCTGAACAATTCTCTTGACAAATTTCAATACAACATGCATCATTGGTGAGATATGGGTCCAAACAGCATGGACATTAATTTAATCAGTTAATTAATAATAGTTATAATAATCATAAACACATCAAAATCAGCGGTTGGGGTGAATCCATAATATCCCCCTTTCGGGGATATAAATATGTACTGTGAAGCTTTTTATTGCATTTATATGAGGTGATTGTGAAAATAATGAGAGCAAGCCTACAACAATAATCCATTACTCAGAAAGGAGTACAGAGTGCATTCCTACTGGGTTTATAAAAAAACAAACAGAGCCCTAGGTGGCTTGGCACATTTGAACTTGAGTTGCCAGTTTGGAGTGAAGGCTTTTCATTTTATTTGTCACAGAGTCTCTCCCTCCTGAGAAGATAACGGTCTATCAGGTCAGCACTGACTCAGTGTCTCTGAGTTGGGACGCCCCTGCTGGTGAAGTGGGAGGTTACATCGTGGCCTGTTGCTGTGAAGGAGAAACTGTCCAGGAGCTGACAACAGACACCAACAGCCTGACGTTCAGCAGCCTGAGTCCAGGGGTGAAATACTCCTTCTACGTTTCAACACGACTGAAGAACGGAACACGAAGCAAGCCTGCTGTGATAACTGCCCACACAAGTAAGTTGGTGGAGAGATAATATTAATACTGTTACTACTACTACTAATATTTTGATAATATATTTTTATTGTAATTTAATCATATCATTTTGTTTAGCATTTTTTAAAAGACTTACAGAATGCTTCAAGAAAACAATACTTCATAACAGCCAATTTGATCATTTAAAAAATGCCAGACACTTAAAAACAATGTTGCAGAAGAATTGTACAGGCAAGTGAAACAAGAATAAAATAGGTAAAAACAAAGACAAGCCTGTCTGTAGAAATACTTTTAAGATGTTTTAAGATTATTTAAGAGATGACAGTGCTGAAGTTAATTTTGGGATCTGCATCTACAGTGGCTATAAAAAATATTTTTTATAAATTTATGCTCCTTGACTTGTTGTGCATTTTGTTTTGCTACAAAATTTGTTCAAGGTCCTCAAGACTTTTGTGGGTAATTCTCATGAAACTGAGTCTCAACTGGGACTGATTTTGAAAAAATTCAAATGATTGAAATTACATTTTCTTCAGGAATTACAAAGAACAATGCCTTCATGTTTGACTACTTACTTCATTATATTTTTTATTTTATCAAACATTTCTCTAAATGACAGATGAAATATTCTCATTACTGCAAAAAAAACGATTCTTTATTTTATCAAACATTTCTCAACACGACATAAGGATAATTTTGACAATCATTTTAAAAAAGTTTTCTTCTCAGTGGCTACATAAAATTCTAATTTTTGATCTAGTTTCACCCCTTTACTCCCTTTTCACTTTACTTCATTATGTGGTGCTGATGAACAGTGGGTTGGACATGTAAATCACTCAGAATGCAGAGTTCTCATTGCTAAAGATCACTGGTTACATCAGGCTACTTTGCAAATTCATGTAACCTATGTTTCAATTTATTGATTTATAGATTTATACTCATACTAATTTATACTAACAACCAATGAAAATGGGTTTGTAACAGGGCTGGGAATTGATAAAAAAAAGTAATTAATCGCACAATTTTCTGTGATTAATCGCGATTAATAGCTTTTTTTCCCCCTTAAGTCTGAAGCTTGTAATCATAGATATTTAAACGTAGAATGACCAAATTAATCACTAAATCACCAAATTAATGTAGAATCAGCACAAAGGAAGTATATTTGAAATCAAATACTTTAGTTTAATGGCACCTTTTCAATTGAAAACAGACCCATCAAAATTCAGCTTGAAAGCCATATTTCTTTATATGCACTAACTGAAATAATAACAAAAACTACAAGTGCTAGCTGAAAACTAGCATAAAACTCCATCCTGTCCTCTCTCATTAGCCAGGATGGCTTGGCTGGTCAGCCACTACAGGATGTAAACAAAACGGAGCAAAGAAAAAAACCAAAAAAACCCCAAACAGATCCTGTACAGTAGTAGCCTACAGGCTCACAGCGCCCTCTAGAGGCCAATTAACAAACTATGGATGGCAGACCGACTATCTGCCTTGGGAAAACAAGCACAAATCCTGTGCAGGTCCATTAACGTTACTTCAATACCACAAGGTAATAACGTTACCTACCGTTAAAGGGCGTAGGGCAGCTAGAAGACAAGTTATCAAGTTACTATTTACAAATCCTGTTACTAAAACAGCCACAAATTGTGGAATGTTAAGTTTCACTTTTGTTTTCACAAGGAGAGACTCGGGATTGAATACAATGCTGCTGGTCTCCTGGTCATCCCCAAATGACAGACATGACGTGATGTGTACATCACGCGCATTAGAGATCCATTTAGATCAATTTCTATACATTGAACAACTTTTATTTTGCCTATGTATGGGAAACACTTCATCTCGCAGCCAAAGACACCCTCTGCTCCTGGCTGCGCCATGGCAAAAAAATCAATGCTGTCAATTGCGTTAATTTGTTTCAATGCATTAAACATATGCTACAAACGCATTAATTTTCACAGCCGTAGTTTATAATATTCAATGTTATCTTAATTTCCACAGAGACACACTTGGAGAGCTTATTGGAAGATCTGGGGTTGGAGCAGCACTACACAGAGAAGCTATCACTGAGCACAGTACTTCAGATTGATGAGAAGACCTTTGCTGATGAATCTGCTAAGTGTCATTCAGATCTTCCATGGTGTTTTCTGAAGAAATTAATGATGGTTAATGTGACAGCTAGGAATGTGAAATGTACATCAGTATGTGAGTCAAACTGTGATGCTTCCTCTGGGAATACAGATTTAGATCTTGATAATCTGGTCAACAGTCCAAACTCAGGTGACATGTTAAACCCCTTAGACATTATCACTGCTCTCTTTCTGTGCTCCAATGGCTTTGTACAGCAGGAAATGGCATTGAAAATGTCCATGTGTTTTCAGTGCCTCTGCTGCTTCCTAATAGTGACACAAAACAGTGCACACTCATGCTTTGGGCCATGAGAGACATTGTTAAGAAGTACAGACCTCAGTCACTTTCAGAATCCAGGGGCTTTATTGAAGAGAGAATTGTTCTCTCTGAACTTCCCATGGTGTCTTTTGTGAGACTGGGTGAGTGCTCCTTGTCCAAGTCAGAGATTCTCAACAAGCTTCTGAGCAATTCCCAACAGTATCACGACACCTTTGTTCACCGCGACATGGAGTGTGGTGATAGTCCAAGGAGAATATCGAATGGATTGGCTGAAATTAGTTGGTATCTTCCCTGTGGGAACAAAAACATTGACATTTTTGGTGAGCCAGTAGCTGTAGCTAACCTCAGGGGGGACATCGCTTTGTTTGAAGCACAATACTCTTTTTTGTGCCAGACATCTGCAGCAGTTTTTGTGTTCTTTGACAATTTGGACTCTCAGTACAGGCTACTGACCAACCAACACAACAAGGCACAGGTGTTCTTGGTGGGTAACCAACAGAGCAAAGGTTTCAGTCTTGATGCTCTAAAAAAAGTAGCATCTGAGTTGAACTTGACAAACAGCAACATCATTTTGAAGACCAAGCAGATGAATGATGCAGACTTTGTCAAAAACATGCGAAAAACAGTCAGGGATGTAGTTGAGAACTCAAGGACCAAGATGCGAGTGGAGCAGATGGCTGATATCGCCCATGAACTGGGAATCTTGGTTGATGAGGATTCCCCAGAGTGTCAGAGTGCCAAGCAAAATGCAGATGCCATCACTGCAGAAATACAAGACATCCCACAGTACAAAGAAGCCCAGCTTCCCTTGCAAGGCCAAATATGGAAAGAATTGACTCGTTTAGAGAAGGAAGAATGTAGGCTTAAAAAAGCAGGGGCTGAAAACATAGAAAAGTACAAAAGTGATCTCCTAGTACAGAAAAGGCAACTTCGGAAACAGCAGAACCGTTATAAGATGTCAAATGCAATGACATGCTTCATGAGGGCAATATCAAGCCCAGGGATAGAGAGATCCTATTTCCTGAAATGGATGCGGATTAATCTTGATAACCTGTCTCGTGAAAAACTCTCTGGGCTCAGGGAGCAGTACAAAGAGAAATGCCAGAAGTCTGAAAACAAAGAGGAAATTAAAGACCTTGACAGACAACTTTCCAACAGCTCATTGGGGACTGAACACTTCTTGCGTGAAATGTGTCAAATCTATGAGGCTTCAGTCTCCCTTCCAGAAAAGAACCCATCACGTAAAAAACTGCGGCATCTGCCCAAACTATGTGCAGAATTGCTCCTTGATGGATTTCCCTTGGAGCTTGTAGATGGAGATGCATCCAACATACCGCTGAGATGGGTGAGTGATGTTCTCTCTCAGCTGAATACCTTGGTGCGTCCAAAGAACAAGATACTGGTAGTCACAGTTCTTGGAGTTCAGAGCACAGGAAAGTCCACTCTCCTTAACACCATGTTTGGAGTGCAGTTTGCAGTCAGCAGTGGTAGATGCACTAGAGGGGCCTTTATGTTGCTCATCAGAATCAACGAAGACTTCAAAAAAGTACTAAACTGTGACTTCATGGTGATCATTGACACTGAAGGCCTAAAGTCACCAGAGCTTGCACAACTGGAGGATAGCTATGAGCATGACAATGAGCTTGCAACCCTTGTTGTTGGGTTGAGTGACATCACAATTATCAACATTGCAATGGAAAATTCAACAGAAATGAGGGACATCCTACAAATTGTAGTCCATGCTTTTCTCAGGATGAAAGAGGTGGGCAAAAAGCCCAAATGTCAGTTTGTTCACCAGAATGTGTCAGATGTGTCAGCCCATGACAAGAACTTAAGGGACAGGAAACTACTGTTGCAACAGTTGAATGAGATGACCCAGGCAGCAGCCAAAATGGAAAAGAAAGAGGAGAACAAGAGCTTCACTGATGTGATGGAATACAATCCAGACACCGGGAACTGGTACATCCCTGGACTGTGGAATGGGAATCCACCAATGGCACCAGTTAATGCGGGGTACAGTGAGGCTGTTTATGATCTCAAGAAGAACATAATCCAAATTTTGGGAAATTGTGAGTCATCTGCTAACGATATCTTGGAGTTTATGGAGTGGACAACAAGCCTGTGGAATGCAGTAAAACATGAGAACTTCATCTTCAGCTTCAGAAATAGCCTGGTGGCTGATGCCTACATGAGGCTGTGCACAGAGTTCAACAAATGGGAATGGGAGTTCAAGAAACAAATGTACACATGGGTTACACATGCCGAAAGAAGAATTTCAAACTTTGGTACAGTTGCTGTGAAATCTGAGATATCTGACATGGGAGAATTTCTCAGTCATTTGAAAAGTGAAGCTTGCTCAGAGCTATCTAAATGGGAGAAAACTCTCCTTCAAAATCTGACACAGTACTTCAAACAACCAGAGGGTCATGTCCATCTAGTAGAGGGATACAGAGAGGACTTCTCAAACAGTGCAAAAAGCCTTCGACGAGAAATGGAGAGCTCTGTAGTTAATCAACTTGAAGCAGCAGCTGAAATCAGACAGGGGATGATAAAACTTGATAGAATCAAGGAGAGCCATACAAACATCTTAGAACAGAAAGTGCTTGGATTGATTGAGGAATGCCGTAAGAGAAAAGTCAGCAGGACAGATAAAGGGCTAGACAGAGAATTTGATAAGGTGTGGGATAAAACAGTGAGTGAATTATCCTTGGCTGAATTGAAGACCACTGACATCTTTGCTAAGGTGTATCGCTACCTAAGGATTAATCTAACTCGAAGGGGAAGTCATGCCAGTGAATTAGTGAGTCAAAAAAAACTGTGTGACTGTGGAACAGAGCCCTTCAAATATACAGCTGAGGGACTCTATCACAAATTTAAACACACAGTGAGTAGGTTCTTCAACAACCAAGATCACACAATTGCAGTACAAAGAATGGCTGACAGCATCATAGCTGCTTGCACACAGTTTGTGACTGAGAAAGTGGAAAGGAAAACCAATTATCATGACAATTACATCCTGGAGATCCTACACATGATTGACGAGAGGCTGATTAGCAATCCAAATATGAAGACGGATATTGGGTTTGAAGTTTCTCTAAAACAGCACATCTGTGGAGTTGCAGCCAGAGAGTTTCAGAAAATGCATGAAGACTTCATACAAGTGAATGACCCTTTGAGATGTCTCAATCAGTACAAAGACAAGTATCGTGCTGATTTTAAAGACCTGTTCCATGCACGAGACCAGTGCCAGAAGAAAGCAGCAGAATTCACCAACCTCTGCTTGCAGCCTGCAGTGGAAGCCTATGTCAACAGTTCCTTGGGTCCAGATATTATTGAGGAAATGCTGACGAGCAAAAATTCACTGCAATTTAGCACGCGGACATTTTTCCAGTACTCTGTTTTAAAGGATTTGCTTTCAATGGACAAATTTGAGAGCTATTTGAGCTACATTTGCTCATATGAAGATTATGTTAAGAACTGGATATTTGACCAAATAGTGGAACGCTTCTCAAAGGGGTCTACAAAGTTTGAGTTGGAGGATCGACTTCTGAAAGCAAGTCTCAATAGTATAAACAACGCAATCACAAAGGCCCAAATCGACAAGAATGGCAACTTGGTGAAATTTGTTGACGATATCTGCAGGGAACTTGGTGATGAACTGGTCATTTCACCGGACGCTCTCGGAGCTTTCATGATCCTAAACAATGCAAACCAGGAACAGTTTGCTCATTGGCTCACAGCATGTGTGGAAGAGATGGGACAAGCTCTTAGGGAGACATTTAAAAAAACAGACATCCAAACGAAACTAAAACAGCTTCGTGTCAATCCCCAGAATGAGCTTTTCACCAAGGTGATTGGATGTGGCAAACAGTGTCCATTCTGCACAGCACCTTGTGAGGCAGGAGGTAAAGCCCATACTGAACACTGGGCTTCAATACATCGGTCACAGGGTCTTGGTAAATTCAGATTTATTGACTCAGGCAAACTCGTCACTGAAATATGTTCCTCTCTTGTGATCACAGAGTGCTCATTCCGCTGCCATGCTACAAATTATGAATGGCACCCTTACAAGAATTACAAAGACATTTTCCCTGACTGGAAAATTCCTCCAGATGGAAGCCTTGAGGCATCAGACTACTGGAAATATGTGATGGCAAAGTTCAACAAGGAGTTTGCCAAAGAATACAATGCAAAGCTTGCTGATATTCCTCAACCCTGGAAAGACATTACAAGGAAGCAAGCAGAAAAAAGCCTCAAAGAATCATTTAACATCAAGTGAGAGCCTCTTTGACTGAGCTGAGGTCTACAACTTCTACTGAGGGATATTTTGATCTTATGACATTTTCTGATATGGCAGACAATACTTGTCACAAATAGTAACAAATATAAGATCACAAGGTTTAAGTCATTGCTAAAACACAATCCAGAAATATTTTTTTACCACCATGTCTTACAACATTAACATAATAGAAAGTCATTCAAATAGTGCTTCTCTTTACCTGATGCAGTATCTCTATGGTCACTTCCACTGTTTAAAAAAATCTTTCTTTAAGGATCAGCATTTAACTGTGGCTGTTTTGATGTGTTATAGTCTTATATAGCTTTTCAAACTTTGAGTCAATGTATTTCAGGAGTGTACAACATTTCTTTCCAATTTGATTCAATCAGAGTTTGCATTCATGTTTTCGTTGCTGTGGTGGGGGAAGTTCATGACATTGTCCTTTGAAAGTTGTAACAAATAAAGCAACAACACAATGTCTATTTTATGTGCATCTCCAAAGAGAGAGAAGTTAATTTGTTTTATTTGTTTTAAATCTTGGATCTTTTTCAAATTGCAAGTTTCAGAATCCAGAAATGTTTTTGTTTCAGTGAAATATTTGATACATACTCTGTACAGTTTTTAAAAGTATTATGACTATTCAGTCTATATTTGCTATCTATGCAGTACTTTGATCTGTTAATTATTTCAATAATCATTAAATTGAGAGCACAGTAAATAAAGAGACAAAATCAGCAGACTGGCTATGAATGTCTTTAATGTTTCCCAGATCAGAATCACAGCATACAGTGTGTAATAACTTCTAAAGTAAACAGAAATATCATCACCTTATTTATTTATATAGTTTTACTTTACTTTTTTTTTTTTTAATAATCATCTTTTTTAAAATTCCATTATTTAACATTTTTCTTCATCTCAAGTCTTGGGTTTCTGAATTCAACAAAGAATGTAAAAACAAGACAACAGGTGCAACTTCGCTATGAAGACCAAGCAGATATCCAGCTGAAGGGGTGTGTGTGTGTGTGTGTGTGTGTGATTGCCATCCAGGGGTGTTAATCATGTGCTTCAATGCACCTTTGTCCAGATACAGGATCTCTAAATTATCCTCTAATTTGCATGAAGCAGATTCATCTTGGTGCGTTTTGTCTCATAATCTGTCAGATTGACTTGAACATTGTAAACTACTGATCACAATTCTTCAAAAGATGCCATTACTTGTCCTGGTAAATAATTGCATGTAATGTTGAATTTGCATCACAATTTATGAAAAAAAATCCTTGGCCCACATGTGGGACCTCAGTACTGTATGAGGACATGAGGCATCTTGTTATCAAAGCCCTCATGTCTTTCCCACATGGGATTAAGTGGCTACATGTAAACACTGCTACATGTCAAGAGAGTGAACATTTAATTGACTGTACTTGTATTTAGTGTGTCAGTTTAGAAGTGCTGACCATGAGTCACTGGCCAGTTCCCTACACCATTGCATTAATTAGATGCTGAAAGGCAAAGCTGGATCTTGATCAGCGCTCTTATCCTCTGGGATGTTTCCATAAATACAGGCCCTTGACTCCAGAGTCACACAGATCATGCATCACAGATGCATTAGTAGTACACTTAAATCAAGACATACTTCAAATAAATGCTTTCAAAAAGAGAAAACACTTGTAGTGCGCTTGACTTAAGGTGTCTAGAACGCCAGAACCAGCAATGAGGCAATCACCTTTAAGGCAAATTAAACCAAGCAGATTGTAAATTTGTAAATCCAGTGGAAACTACTGTAGCCAGAGCAAATACGACCTGTGATGTTATGTAGCTGTTTGTGCCCTCTGTCATGTGGGAGCTGGGATGGAGATGAATCTCTGCTACGCTGACTGCTTTTCCTGGTGAGGAATCATGATGCTACAGGATGCCCACATGATGATGGGCAACTTTGGACCAAAATGGACTGAAGAAATGAAGAAAGAAACTTTCTAATTCCATGAAAAGACTTGAAACTTCGAGCCGGTGCCATTTTTGCAAACTGCACCTGTTGTCTTCTGTTGTCACAAAGTAAGTATTTCATTCATTCACTCAAAAAAAAAAACAAACAAAAAAAAAACAAACAAGAAACTTAATATTTACAAATATTTTGTCTGTTTGTTTCTTACACTTAAAAATGTACAGTTTTGATCCTCTTCTAGATGTTGCATGTCTGTCTCTCTCCTGCCACCTAGTGTGGTTTTCCTTCACAGATCCAGTTTCCTCAGAGTGGGCAGGCTACAGTGAATCTGTCACTATGGCGCCCTCTAGTGTTAGCTTATAAAATAGACAAGGAAAAGAACAGACCAAACTAAATACCTTTTGTTGCTGTTTTCACCTCCGGAGGTGTCATTGTAGTTGTATTGTGGTGGTGAAGTTTCCTTCACAGCCTCCCACTGCCTTCTTATTCACAGGAGTGAGTATAAAAGGGTTCGTATGGATCTGATGGGACGTAACAGACTAGCAGGGTAGACTCCTGGCAAACATTGTGGATAGCAAGATGGCCATGCCTTTGAATGTCTTTGTTTGCAGTCCATCTCCTCTTTTGATTTGATTTCTATGTTTAAGGCTGTGAGTCTTTTCCCAGTCTCTTCCCAAAGTCTCTCTTCCACAGTGTGCACCTTCTTCTGCTCTACCGCTGTATTGTCCATCCATCGATCCAGTCTAGTGAAGTTGTTGCTCTTTCATTCCTTCACCGACGGCAACCCCCCTCCCCCCGGACAGTCACTCTGTTTTGTGTTATACATTGTGCACATTTCCCTTTCAGTGGGCTTACAAAATGTCTGACAGGAGCAGCCAGGTTTATCTCTCCCATTCCAGCCCTTCCCCACCACCCCTTCAGGCAGTAATAAAATAGAAAACAAACAATCAAACAGGCTAAAGCTAGAACACAAGCAAAGACAGCACCGTTGACTAACTTCTCCCGTACTGGATGTAGGCTACCACGTGTTGCTGTGGGCTCAAACAACAGCACAACAGTTCAGTGGGGGTTGATTAATTAACATATTAACCAACGCATTACCCATG
The DNA here is from genome assembly GCF_048128805.1 of Centroberyx gerrardi. Classification (NCBI taxonomy): domain Eukaryota; kingdom Metazoa; phylum Chordata; class Actinopteri; order Beryciformes; family Berycidae; genus Centroberyx; species Centroberyx gerrardi. The sequence goes on from NC_136019.1 coordinate 16,889,288, forward strand.
ATCCATGTTTGCTACCTTTAGCAGAGAATCAGAGGGGGGCGTTGCTGAGCTGTAGGCCTGCGAATTCTCACCCAAAAGAAAAGAGCAGAATTAAAAACAGCAGTTGTCGACCATGTTGCTACTACCCTGTTTAGGAGATCCAAGTCCCCTTTTCATCTTCCAGCTCTGCGCTGCAGGCCGCGACGGCCCACCGGCTACCTTCAGTGTGCTTAGAGTTTAATTTACAACTGATGAGCTGACAAAAAGTCACTAGCTTAGTGAACTAACCCTTTAATGTGAGGATAATAGCAGAGCTGAGCTGAGGTCAGAAATTGTGTAGAACGGCGGTGACACAGTGAACTTGCGTGGCTTCGGCAGGGGATTCATGGGCGATCATCACGATATGTGCGTCGGTCTTGAATGCAACGCTCGTTTACTGGTGGAGAGAGGTGGAGGGAGGGAGTAAGGGATGTGGATAAGGAGGGGGGTGTTTGGATATGCAGCTGGAAGGAGCTCATTTTGGAGTCTGAGTGTTCACCATGGGGGCGATGCTGTCTGTCTGCCTCTCTATCTCTTTGCTCTCTAATTAGGCCCACCTATGCCCACGTGAAGCAATACTGACACGCTTGCCTCACGCACGTGCATGCGTACACGTATACACACACACACATCAAACAGAATATGCATGTGCTGGAAATAGGGGCGCAGACAGTATGAGAGTAGGGGAGTAGGAGAGTGTGAGTAAAAGAGGAGAAGCTGCCTGTCTTTTCCTTGTTTCTCGCCCTGACTGAAATACAAAAATAATTCTGTACAGGCAAGCTACAACGACAACTTTGGTACTTCACGTACCCTAAAGACCAATCATCTCCATACAGAAAGTAGCTACTGTCGGATAGGCTGTTGGCGTGCTGCATCAACCGGTTGGTGCAATACCTCTAAACAATGTCATGAGGGAGAGGGAAAGATGGAGGAATGAGTATTTGAAATTATGTTCACAGTTGTTGCTTTCACCATAACACTTTCTAGGATTTGTGGCAATGATTTTGTCTGTAAATGAGGGTTGGGAGGTGGAGAGGCTTTGTTGGGGGACTTCAGGGTTTTCTTGTTACAGAGAGGAAAAACAAAGAACAAAATATCCAAAGTGGAGACAGATATGATTTGATTAGATTTGGGAAACGTGCATTGACAGATACAGTGTCCTTTCCCCCGTCGTCATCTTTAAAAATAATTCATGCATAGATCCCCACTGAGAAAAAACCCATTTATATACTTTCTCCTTTGTACACATTTATATATAACTATATATAATATCATTTCTCTATATCTATATTTTCAGCAAAAAATCTTTCCACAAAAAAGCAACAATCAAACAAATGCTTGGAGGAAAAAATAAAAGATGAAAGAAAGAAAAACACAAGAGAGGCCAATTTGGCACTTTGTCATGAGAACACACAGCATCTGTTAGTTGACAGTAAATAGGAATACTCTAGAATTTTCTTTAGTTTTTCCCTGGATGGGAAAACAAACACAGTAGTACATACTTGGCACCAAGAATGCTGGTAGAATGACAGTATCAGATATCAATGTTTTCATAGTTATATTCTTACTGTATGTACTCTATGGCCCCCCCTTAAGAAAAAGACTCCAACAACTCAGTAGTTTATGAATCCTTAGAGGGACCGCTGGGAAGAGGGAGAGAATCACACTTTGAATGAGAGGAACAGAGCTGGGATAAGAGGCAGATGTAGAAAAGAGAAGGCTATTAAGCACATAAAACACCAGGGAGAGAAAAGAGATGACACCAAAGTAAAAAGGGGGAAAACATTGAGAGGGGTGAAAGACATTCGTCCCATCGACAGATTTCAGGGGGCTTTAGTCTGATTGAGGGAACAGTAGACCTCCTTTGAAAACAGTGTCTTTGAAAATATTTAAATCACCCCCAAAATGGTCATCCGCTGCCTTGCAGTTCAGTTGCATCTCCACACACCATCAGTGGAGGGAGCTGCTCAGTTTGACAGCAGATGATGGAGGAGGTCGAGTTGTTTTTGGAGAAACAAGAGAGTAAGAGAACGGAACTGAGGCCCAGATCCAGAGGCCTCCTCATCCAGATCGGTAGCAGAGCCAGTCCTCCCGGCCCCTAGGTGGCGCTGTGTGGGGCCAGTCCCTACTATACCCTGGTGGTGGAGTGGGGGTGGGGCAGGGTGTTGTTGTGGCCGGTGGAGGGGTAGGTGTTGAAGGCGTGGAGGGGCTGCATGCCGGTGATGGTACTGGGGATCATGGTGATGGTGTTGGGTGTCATCAGCGGCACGTCGTCAGGGGCGCGGCGCAGCGCCAGCGTGTAGTCGGGCGGGCAGGCGGGCCGCAGGATGTCGTGGGGCCGGAGGGGCTCCATGTCGTGGTGTGCGTCGTGCTCCGAGTGCTTCATCTGCAGAGACATGATCTCCTCCTCCTGGCTGTGGGCCAGGTCGTTGGCGGGGCCGCCCCGCTGAGGGGACAGCCGGTGGCGTCGCATCTCGTGCCGCTTGTCACGCTTGTAGTAAAGCGCCGCGAAGGCCAGGATGTTGAGGAAGAGGAGCGACGCGCCCACGGCGACCGTTACACTCAACTCGGTGGAGTAGTCCCGGGTGTCCCCGGGGAAAAGGTCCTGGTGCGGACGCTCCGAGCCCTCGGGCTCCGGGTCGGACGGGAAGGTAGGGTAGGGGTGGGGAGTGGTGCGGCCGGGCGTCCTGGGCCACGGTCTGGGTGTCACGGAGCCCGGGCCCGGCGGCAATCGGGTGGTGCTGGTGCTGAGGAGGTCCTCATGGAGGCTGTGGAGGTGGGGCACTAACTCCAGCCAGAAGGCCACCTTGTTGGCCCTGTAGTTGTCTCTGACGCGGGGCTTCAGGCCGATGTGGAGGTACTGCTTGTCTTTCGAGTTGAACTTGGTCCAGATGACCTCCTCGAAGCGGTTGGGCTTGGTGTGGATGAACTTGGTGTCCTGAGGGACTGGCAGGTTAGGGTCCCTGGTGGAGAACAGAGGACATCTCAGTTACAGGATTTCCAGTACAGTCTAATACAAGGTTTTAATCTGTCTGTTTCACAAATTTCTGTATTAAGTTACCGTCAATCATCTTCATTTTCTATCTTTGTAGTTTGATATCACACTTAATATAACTTAAAGCAGAAGGAGTGAAATGTGCCTCGCTACAACTCTATCAACATCTACATCCTACATAGTGGCGGCAGAAAGATGGCATAGTGGTTCGTGAGATTGTCCCCCAACCAGAGCTTTTGGCTTTTGATCCCCCCTGAGGCCTTACGTGTCGAAGTATCTTTTGAGTATTTGAGAGAATCCTGAGAGAATTTCCTCAGCAAGGCTCCACCTACCCGGTCTTGGCGAAGTTGGTCCAGTAGGTCATCACCACGGCGCTCAGCATCACGTCGTTCTTGGAGAAGTTGCACGGGAACAGGTCTGTGGCGCCAATCATGGGCACGCCGAACACGTAGGGTATCTCGTCCCCGTGGGCGGCGTCGGCCCACTCGGGTCGCGTCTCCGTCTGGCAGTGGTGGTAGAAGGTGTAGAAGTACACCGGGGATTGGAACTCGGCGTGGAGTTTGGCGGTGGCCACGGCCGGCGCCACCCACTGGTGGTCTGTGAACAGAGCGAGCAGGGTCTTCCTCCGCATGTCGCCGTTGTCCCTGTCTGCCCAGTCTGTGTACATGAACTTAATGGTCTCCCTCAGGATGTCTTTACCTGGAGGACGGAGAGAGAGAGGAAGAGCAGAGGGAGAGAGTGACGAGACAGAGAGAGGGGGAAAAAAACAGGGAGGAATAAACAGGATGGGAAGGGAGAGGAGGGAGAGGGATGGGTGAGAAAGATGGGAGGAGGAGAAAGGGAAGCAGAGGAAGGTGGAGATAGAACGGGGGGGGGGGGTCATGGAGGAAAAGCGGGAAATTGTGTCAGGTTAGTGAGAAAAGACAACAGGAGAGAAGTAATGACAGGGATAGAACATTTTGAGAGATGAGAGTGAGAGTTGTCAAGAGGAGTGAAATAGAGGGTCGAGGGAGAGAGAAGTACATGTTGATGAGTTGAGGCGGAATGACAGGAATGGAGAGAAATGAAAGGAGGTGTGTGTGTGTGTGTGTTTGTTTGTATGTGTGTGTGTGAGAGATAGACAGACAGATAGTGGGAGAGAGAGAGAGAGAGAGGACAGACTGAGCGACACAAAGGGCAGGGGAGAGAATATGCCTCTCAGCGAGCAGAATGAGTGACGGGCACTTGAGAGGGAGCGTGACTGCATTATCCAAATGTGTCGGTATTTTGACTGTGGCCTGCTGCGAGGGGTTTGCGGACCGATCTGTTAGGAACAACAGCACTGTGATTGAGAGCTGGCTGCCTGGGGGACGATGAGAGACAGCATTACTGCCCACGGTGCCTCAAAGGCCAAAACACAGACCCACCGCAGCGAAAGATAATCTAGATGATAGGCAATCTCCTTAGTATGCCCGTCTTGGTTGATCCACTTCGCCGGGCTTGTATTTCATCTCTCTTTTCATCCTTTTCCCACATAATGTTTTAATGGTTTGTATTTCTCTTGGATGCTGTGTTTTTTTTTTGGAGCCACTGCACACGCTGGGGCAGGTCTTTGTTTATGCGTGTTAATGAAATATGTAACGTAGAAAGCATATGATGATGCTGCACATGGACATAAAACATGGAATTCTTGTTTTCTTGTAAACTAAAACACAACAGAGCATTACTTTTACGTTGTTTTACATTGTCATAATGCAAGGAAGTATGGGTCGAGTACAACCCCTACACCTAAATCAATTAAGAATAGTTTTATTTTGGGCTATTTCGAAGTGGAATATGTTGCTTCTGTTCAGCAAGTAGTAAATTGTCTTTTCAAAAAACAAAACACTGCTTTTTTAATAATCCAAAAAGGAGATGTAATGTGTGTTTCAACAACACTGTCACCTAGCTCAGGTTTCAGGACGCTTATTTATTGAAGCGTCCTAAATAATGGATTGTACTGTTGTCTTTTGTCATAACTGTATATTTCCCGACTATTTTTACATTTTCTCTTTGAATATTAGACTTGTCTGTCTCCTAATAAACACTAAAGAATGAAAAACTCTACAAAGCACTGTCATGTGAGAAGAGGGAGAGGACAGATGATGGAAGACAGGGACGTGAGCCCTGGAAGGAGGACGATGTTGTGATTCCTCACCCTCGGGGTATCCGTAGAGGTTGTCGACGAAGTTGGAGATGGTGTAGTCGAACGCGGCGGCAGTGATGCCGTCATTGTCCTCGCTGTCGTCCACAAACTTCAGCCCTTCTCCCTGGTTCACTCCTATCAGGATGTCATAGTTGAGGAACTCCCCCTGGTGGTGCAGGGAGGGAAGAACACATTGAGTATTGAAATGGTACCCAAGTCAACTTTCTGGGCAAGGCACAAATCAAGAAGCACTGTAGCTTCAAACATTGCTGATCACAATTTTGTCTTTTGCTTTCAGCTGTGAGGTTAAGGTTACAGTAGGTTTATAATAATTTTATACATCTTTTTAGGTGAAATTTATGCCAAGAAAACATAAATCTGCAGAGTATAAAAGGATAAAGAACGGTATAATTACAGGTTTGGATATTAATGTATATATAATAGCACCACTCAAGGCTCAATAGGAGACAAGGACAAATATATATATATATATATATATATATACATATATGTGATAATAACATTTTACTGCTGAACAGATTTGTTCTGGAAACAGGTTTGCTCCAACATAAGGTGGTTAATACATCAAATCATAGTTCTACAAACAGTATTGCTGCAGGCTATGGCTCCTGTTTCTTCAGATCCTGTAAGCACTGGGCTCGTGGGGTTTTTCAAGTCTACAGTGGCAATTAACACAATGTTCTCCACACGCACAGCAAGAGCTCAATTAAAGACTTCGGGTTGTGGCTTCCCTCAAATGAACCATACACTTTTTGATGCTCACCTCTGATTACTTCTTAGAGGTTATGAATGGTTTTGGGGATCTAATGGGGAATAGCAGCCTAATGAAGTAGCAACAAACTTCACACCTCTCTTGTTCCTCAGTATACGCTAATTTACGGCACTGTAAACTACAGTGCTACCCTTACCTAACCTGTAAAGGATTTTCACCCGTAAAGGATTGTCACTAAATATATCAATATATGAAACTAATTGTGATAACCATCATTGCTGCATTACCATCTGAATTGCTTTCACACATGCTTATTTCCAAGGGTGGAAGTAACTAATTACGTTTACTAAAGTTACTGTAATTGAGTAGCTTTTTTATGTACTTCTGCATCAGAAACTGGACCATCGTAAATTGACAAACTGTGGAGCCATTTGTAGTGAACAGTCAGTCAGCAAAGGAGAGAAGAGCAATCTTGCTTTACTTTGTCTGTGCACTTTATTTTGTAATTTCCAAATGTTCTAATTAAAGGAATCAAGGTTGAACTCGGTCCTCTAGTCCTTTTAGAATTGCATGGAAAACATCTAACAATGTTCTCTTTTCTAAAAGAGTACATTTTACTCCTTACTCTACTTAAGTAAAATATCAGCAAAGTAACAGTACTTATACTTGAGTAGGACATTGTAATACTCTTTCCACCACTTCTTATTTCTACTCCACTTGATTTTACACATGAAGGGATTTTTCACAGGAAATCAGAAAGTAAGAACTTCCAAAATCCAGTGTAGACCATGTTTACATTACCGCCAATCCTCCTCCACTAACACGGAGGCCAGACCCTCACCTGCTGCATGAGGATCTCGGGGTCGTCGGGCACCACGTCTCCGTCCACCACGGGGCCGAAGGCGATGTGGTAGCGGGCCGGCTGGATGTCCTGGTCCACCAGCTCCCGGAAGTTCTTGCGCCTCAGGCAGTCGACCAGGTCGGCCGTCTCTGTGTAGGTGCAGCCCACCTTCCTGGCCAGGGTCTGGGTGTACTTGAGGGGCTGGTAGTTGACGGACCAGCTGGAGATGGCCGTGCCACTCTGGGCTATGGCCCTCTGGAACAGACCTGGGAGGACGGAGAGAGACGGGGATTTTTTAAGTTACTGTACGAGGAGAGACGCGACGCACTGGCCCTTCATATCCTAAAAATATGTTTGAATGTCGGTGGTCTCGCTAAATGTCACGTGCATTTCGTCAAGGGACTTTGCACAAACTTTACGGACGGAGCTGTGTGAAGTTGTCTTGTCTGACTGCAGCTGGAGGAAAGAAGAGCCTCTGCTTGATGTGTGAATCACATATAATTTCTCCAATTTCTCCTTTTCCATTCTCAAAATTTCCCTTTTTTTTATCTATTCTCACTGGAGCAAGGCTGATAGATACAGCATGGGACTGCAGACCCAAAGCATCTCAGATATGGCTTGCTATGGCGCTGCAGCTCAGACAAGAGGCAGAACTGGGAATAAGCTCGTCTGGGGCGTCAAGACAGCCATTTTCCTCTTTCTTGCGCTGGCTGTTTCCTCTGTCTCTCTCTCTCTCTCTCTCTCTTTCTGTCTCCTTAGTTCTGCCTGTCCTGTGCTGTTTGAACCACTCAAGTGGCTCATTAAGGGGCCGCCTGCCTCCCTCGCCTCCTCCCTCGTTTTCTCTCGCACTCCTTTTTTTCTCCTCTCCCTCTCCCGGAGCTGAAGATTGGTCGGTTAATTATTAAGCAGAGCCGCAGAGCCCCCTTTCCCTGGGAAATCAATTACAGTAGGAAGTAGCTTGGAAACAGCTAGACCTACCTATCCGCACCGAGAGAGACAGAGGGAGAGAGAGAGAGACAGAGAGATGGAGGGGTTGGTTATTATTTCGTTCGTCGTCAAAAGTCAGTTTCTTTGTCACTCCCTAAGTGCCACTTGCCTTCCCCGCTCAGTGCCCTCCTCTATTTGGCTACTTCTCCTTTCTGCTTTGCCATGTCAGAGCATTTTTCTCCTCCTCCTCCTCCGCCTCTTTTACCTCCCTTGACTGTGTTATACCCTCAGCGCATCCCCATTTATCTTTCTTTCTCTCTCTCTCCCCTCTCGTCCTCTTCCCCCAAATATCTCTGCTGCGTGTCTTCCCCTCTATTTCCCCCCACTCCCCCCCCTCCCTCCATCACATCAGTATCTCTAACAATAAAACCCCCTCCTTCCCTCCAGTCTGCCACTTCCACCCTGCCATCCATCCTGTACGACTCCGCTGTCGGGCTTGACTTGTGTTGCTGTGTTGTTGACATGATTGGTGTCCCTTAAGGGAGGGATGGGGGGTGGCGGAGGGGGGGAGGGGGGGGATGACAGGCTCCTTACCTGGTGCCCCCGGGGGATGTGACTGACAGGCAGCGTCTGGAGGGCTGACGTTAGACCGTTAGACGTTGATGAAGACGAGGACGATGATGAAGACGGGGTGATGACAAGGCGGAAAGAGAGAGAGGAGTGAGAATGGGCGGGTGGCAGCAGCGTGAAGAGGGGGTTGTCAGCAATGGGGGACAAGGGGTTAATGCAGGCTTTCCCAACCGTTCGGGTCCTACTGATGTTAAAGCGGGGCTCCCTAAAAAAATATGTGATCAAACTAAAATGACTGTAATCATTGCTGGCTGTCGCAGGACAGAGCCTACACATAACCCTGATTAAACCCTGGTCACCTAAGGAATGAAACATCTTTATACAACAGGTAGTTTTAGCCAAGCAATCTGATAATGATGCTGATAATCCCCATAAAGCATGGCTAGTATGCTTTTCTCACGATATGATTCGATACGCGATATGGGGTTTACGGTTCAATACAACCAAGATACGATGCAATAAATAAAAGTTCAGTGACAACAAAGTCTGACTGTGACAGAATTATGTTTATTTCTGAACCACGATTCTTTCTAGCAATAGCATTGGCTTGCTAGAATGTAAACAACAATTTAAAAATGTCATTACAAAGTGACAATAATATAATATCGATGGGGAGCTTGTGAAATTGTGATGGGCAAGCTGTCTCATTTGTGATTACTACAGCAGAATAACATGGAGCTAATATCACGATTCATTTTTCTGTCCCACGATACGTATTGTCACATTTTTGCATTGTGATATGATATTGAATTTCGATATATCGTCCCATCCCTAACGGTTAGCAGTACTTGATGGGTTGCTATGCTAATTATTGTGGTAACCAGGGAGCTAAATAGTGATATTTCTTGTTTTCTCCTGGTTTTTATTCTTATGTGCATGTGCTACTTTGATCACACATTTTCAGACAGTTAACAAGCATTGTATCTGTCCACTGTATAAGCCATAATACCCATAAATATGTTCTTTACTGTGATTATGGGCACTCTGGAGATGCCAAAGGTACTCCTTAAATTATAGGCCAACCCTGAATATCAGCATGTTGTCAACACAGTTTTCACATCTTAGAAATATTGGGGTCTCTGGAAGTTTCTGACCTCCAGATGGGATCACCTGCCAATGAGACAAAAAAGGTTGGGAGCGCCTGGGTTAATGAGGAGGGGTTAACAGAGATTAGTGGTAAAAAAAAAACAAACAAAAAAACCCACACATAATTATGGAGGTTGTGTTGAATGGACATAGTGATACAACAGCAGTGCATGTGATGCTCACTCAAGCTTAGGCGACACACATTTGTTTTCAAGACACATCTACGCAGACAGAATGAGTCAAAATTAGAGAGACGCGTGAGACGTCTGCTTGATGCTTTAGACTCTCTCTCTCTCTCTCTCTCTCACACACACACACACACACACACACAGACAGAGTGGTGATTGAAACAGATGTATGGGTCTGTGAACACGCTCCCTCTAATCTCTCTCTTTCTTTTCATCCACTATTTCTGCTCTGATTTGGTCCGTCTCTGCGGTTCGTGTGTGTGTGAGAGAAAATGAGGAGAAGAGAGAGAGAGAGGGAGGGTGAAAGTGAAAAGGAGAGAGAGAGAGAGAGAGAGAGAGAGAGTCCTCTAGCAGTGGAGAGAACAGAGAAGTTATGGTCGGAGGAGGACGGCTTCAAGAGCAGCGTGATCAAAGGCGGCGAGTGCGTGACCGTTTGGCTGCGGGTCGTCAGCCACGCTGATCTCGATGCAGATCAAAGCCGATTGGTCCGTAGGCCTCTCTCTTTGGTGGTGCAATGTTAACACTTAGCCCTCGGGGTGCGTTGTTGGTGATGGGGAGCGCACGAGGTCAGATGCATGTATGTTATCTACGGAGGCGAAGCATCTCTGCTGCGGAGCGACGGACCGCTGAAAGAGCCGAGAGCGCTCGCCAAAGTCAGGTAATGTGGGGTAATGTTGGAGCTACGGCATTTAACTCCATGTCATTTATCTTCCATAGACATGAATGACATAGCCTGGATCCAACCTGGACTCGCTCATTAACCGCACAACCGTTTTAAATTCCTCGATTCAGGGGACGGGCATTTCCTTTGAGCATAGAGGTATCAAGCACTCTGGACTGGACTGGTCCATCTGTGGGCTGGATGCTGCTCGCCTGAGTTTCCATCTATCCACATGGGTAAAATAAAGACCTTGCTACTGTGGTTCAGTTTTACTTTACACAATGTGTGGTTTGTCACAACAGCAAATAATAGATACAGATAAGAAAGAGAAATGCAGAGTACTGAGGATAATACATGAAGTAATCGCAGCAACCAAACATTTTAACTAAACCCCAAACCCAAATCTGTGGTGAAGCCTGACACCTAATGGTGAAAAGTGGGTACTGAACTGGCCATCTGCTATTGGTTGGTCTTCTTTGCCAGGTGATGTCACCTTCTATAGAGTACAGAACAGGTAGTGACATCACCTGGCATCAAAGACCAGCCAATAGCAGATGTCTCATGCCATGTACCATGGAGGGCTGAGAGTCTGCAGTGTTCCACCCAAACACTACAGCAGGTGATTAGCACAGCTTCAACCAGACAGGAGGAACTAATCAGCTGCTGCAGTGTTTGGCTGGAATGAAAACCTGCTCGGTCCTCCATGGCACATGGTTTGAGTCCTCTGATAGATCAAATATACAGACGTGTATCGATGTGTGTAAATATGCATTGCGGCTATTCAGGAATTAGTCAAGAGTGATCGAAGCTGAGGGCTGAAATATCACCAGTCCAGGCGATGATGAATTCAGAAAGGCAGCCGCAAAGTTGGCCCCGCCAGTCCCATTAATTATGAAATTTGTGGTTAACAAGTTAAAACCAAAACAAGCCATTCACAGGGCTGGATCCAGGCTATGAATGACCATGTCCATGTCAGGTTAACAACAGACAGGCCAAGAACCCAGGCCACTGAGTGATGATATTCTCCATCACCATAAATACAAGGTCCTCAATCTTCTCCAAATTTTATTAATCTTCTGCCTTTAAATGCCTGCATTTTTAGAATTCTAGAAAGTACATCGACTTGGAAAATAAATACTGACGTTTTGACAATAATGGTCTACAGGGCATTGACACCCAAGTGTGAATGTCTCTCCATATAATTGTTTTAAATTTTTACAATTAGTTAGTCTTAATCCTACTGGACATTGCCTTTTTCTGTTTCACCCCTTTTGATTGATTTTACACCATATGGGTTCAGAACATTTAGGAGAATCCACTGAAGGATTGTGACGCAGTTGCGCCCGTTTAACCTTTGCAAACGAGACAGAGAAAAAGTCAGTCCAATTCACAAACCACCCACAGTGGATAGAATGCGCACTTAATTGCACCGCCAAGGAAAGAGTGACACACTGCGCCTTTGCTGTTAATGCATATTTAAATTAAGTTATCTACATATATTTCAGTGCAAGAACTACCCCTTTCAATGCAAATAAGGCTGATCATGAGATGTGTCTGAGTCACAATGACAGCCACTAATTGTGGGAAGTGTCATCGGGACAATGGCGGCAGCGGTGGCGGCAAGGCGAACGCATTGCCAACGTCAAAGACGCGCAAGAGAAAGTACAGTATATTCCAAAGGAGATTTCTTTATTTGATAATGACAGAGGCTGGGATTGTTAGAATGTCTGGTTTCCACTACAGTTGGGCTGAAAACCACCGTCTGATGCAGTGAATGCGTGAAGCAATTTGTAAAATACATTCTGCTATATTCCTGTAAAGTGGTCCATTTGTAAAATTCCCTGACATTCCCTGACTTTCCCAGATAATTTATCAGATTCCCTGACTTTCAAAACTCCATGATATTCCAGGAATCCCATGACCAGTGGAAACCCTGTGCCTTCGAGTACTTCTGCCTCTATATGTTAATGCCTCTATAGAAAGAGAGAGAGAGAGAAAGAGAGATGCAGATAGAGACACGGATAGAGAAAAATGAAACCAAGAAAACAGAATGCAACGACAGCCGGCGAGAGTCTTTGTTTTTACCCTCCGAGTGGTGCGAGAGGATGAGGAGGTTGACGCAGGACGCCCCGGCCCCGGAGCCGAAGATGGTGATCCTCTCCGGGTCTCCGCCGAAGTGGCCGATGTTCTCGTTGAGCCAGCGCAGGGCCTGGATCTGGTCCAGCAGGCCGTAGTTACCCTTGGCGGACTGGTCACCGGTGCTGAGGAAGCCTGGGAGCGGGCAGAAACAAAGATGGAGATGGAGGAGGAGAGGGAAGGAAGGGGATGGAAGAGAGCGGTTGAACAGAGAAAGCAAAGGAGGGAAGAGAGAAAGGAGTGGAAGTAGAAGAGAGGAGAATGGAGAGAGCAGAGGCAGGAAGGATACAGAGATGAAGGGAAGAGGGGAACAGAGAGAGAGAAGGGGGAGATAGAGAATAGAGAGTTTATTTCCAGTGTAGTATCAGCCAGTCTGGCAAATGTTCTCTAGTTTGGCCTGTAAATCAGCTTCTGACGGAGGGGAATTGCTAGACTGAAGAGAACAAGTGTGCGTGTGTGTGTGTGTATGTATGTGTGTGTGTGTGTGTGTGCATACTACACCAACACCCATCAACAAGGAGGGACAGATTGCACACAGAGAGAGAGAGAGAGAGAGAAGAGAGTGAGAGAAGAAATTGCTTTTTCAGCTCTTCTCTCAATGACGTTTATTCTTTCTAATGCCATTGAGCAGGGACTTTTTTTTTTTTACACAAAGCCACTTACAGTACAGTATCCTGCACTCCTAGGAATATAGGTGGCCCTATTCTGAATCACACCCATAACTGGATTACTAATGATGACATACCTTCACTGGAGTTTGGGGTTTTACAGTCCCTTTTGTTCAGAAGAATCAACTGTCCCCCATAAATATTGCAATGACATAAAATCTTAATCATTTTTTCCCACCTTTTCCACAGTAGAACCATTGAGAAGATATTAAGAGCTACCAATGCACAAGATACAATTTGAGGGAGAAAAGGTTGAGAAGTGGCATATCATTGGGTATACCAAATAGGCCCCTCCCATCAAAGATCATTTCTAAACCTCGCCATCTGTCTCAAGGAAAACTACAATTCATTTCTAATGATCATCTCAGCTGAACCCTAAAAACAAAATGAATCAAAGCACATATCAACAAGCACATCATGCCAGCGTCGGCTCTTGTGCCATTCCCGCACTTTCCCCGCAGATAAACACAATAAATAACACAAATTGTCTGGCTTATTTTAATAAAGCATGTTTGGGTGCATTAATTATGACGAACAAGAGGCACTTGAGCTGCCGTAATCACCATGATACATTAAGCATAACCAGTTATGCTAATGAGGTCATTCATTCAGCGAATTAAATAGCAAAAATTTCAGTCAACACATGTGTCTTCACAAAACACATGGGTGGTATTAACATGAATTCTTAAGGAGTTATAATAGTTTCAACAAACTCATTAATATGCAAATTTATGCAGCAAGGTACTCCAAAATCAGATCATGTAGAGGCTACCTGTGGTGTAAGTATGACGTTTCTATCATGTATTGTTCTTCGGTTATTGTATTCATGCACCAGGGTGGAGGAACATAAAAATGCTGGAGGGACTGAATGGGCTACAACATCGAAGCCTAATGTTATCTGGTTCCAACCACAACCGACACCCTCCCTGCACCTTCACGCTGCGTCCATCTGAATGTGAGTCGGTGCGCGCCGGCAGGCCGCCTCACCCAGCCTCACCCAGCCTCACCCAGCCTCCTCCTCCTCTATAATCTGATAAAAAAGGCTTGGGAAAGACAGAGGAGTTGGTCAAAACGCCGCAATACAAGATGAAAGCGCAGCTCCGCATGAATAGCCTTTAAAATGGCTGTGGTGAGGACTGGTGGTTAGAGGGGGCAAGAGAGAGAGAGAGAGAGAGAGAGGGGGGTGAGGGAGAGAGAGAGAGAGAAGGAGAAAGGAGAGAAGGATAGTGGGTGTTCTGTGAGTCCCGGATAGAGGCACAGTGTTTCATCTGCCTCCAAGACACCAGGGGTTGGCTCACACACACGCACACACACACGTACACACACAGGGCCACTGATCAAAGGCTGACACTACAGAGAAGACTCTCTCTCTTCTCTCTCTGTCTCTCTCTCTCTGTCTCACACACACACACACGTACACGTGCGGGCGTGTGCGCACAAAGACAGAGGAATAATGCAAATGCGTATACTCTCTCTTCTCTCTCTCTCTCTCCCCTTCGCACATATAAACACAGCAAGCACACACAAAGCCCGTCCATATTTATCCGGTGCCCACACAGAGCCGGCGAACGGCCGTTTTCCGCGGAATTTTTGGAGCGAATGCGCAAACACAAAGCAGAACAAAACAAACATGCTGCGCCTGTCTGCCGCTCACACACACACACAGCAGCGCTTTTGTGCATCCGTCCTACAGTTACAATGAACATGAAATGACTCTTTTATCACCGAGCTATGAGATTGCTTATGGAACTGATATGTTTGTACAGGTCTGTTGTGTGTGTATGTGTGTGTGTGCGCATACTTGTCATTATGATTTGTGTAAAGCCTATGTGTGTGTATGCAGAAGTGTGTGCGTCTGTGACTTCATGTGTGCGCAGCGATACATGTGATTATGATTTGTGTGTGTGTCTATGCGTGTGTATGGGTATGCACGGCTGTGTGTATGTGCATGTGTATGGTGTGTGAGTATGTGTGTGTGTGTGTGTGTGTGTGTGTGTGCAGGAAAATATGCGAGTGTGCCTGCTGGATGACATAAGCTGCCTCTAACAGGCGATACCCCATGTGAATTCATTGTCAAAGGCTGACATGGGTGCCAGAGCTCTGTGTGTGTGTGCGTGTGTGTGTGTGTGTGTCAGAAGCCGGTCTTGGCAGCATCGTGGTTATTGTATATCAGAGGGAGTGTGTGCGCCGTCCTGTCCCTGGTCCAGTGAGAACGAACAGATGTGGGCGGCCTGAAGCCACTGAATAATGTATATGTCACACACATTTTCTTCATTAACACACACACACTTCCGATGACGCCCATTCCTCCCGCAGGTGTTGAAAGCCACCTGCTTGTGTCTTTCACCGCAGCATCTCTGCTGTCAGACGGGCTGCCTGTCCCCCCCCGCCGCCCTCCGCTGCCGAAAGCCTAAATATGCAATTCCGATTACGGCGGCGTGGCGTGGCGTGCCGTCTGCGCCGCCGCCACCGCGAACGGACCGACCTCAAAACGTCTCAAAACGCTTCGCCGTTTCCAGAGGGTCACGCCGAATGACGCAGCTAAGAGGGGGGGGGGGGGGGGAAGAGGATGGGGAAGAGAGAGAGAGAGGGGAAATGAGAAATATTCCCTTTTTCCGAGGCGCTTGAAAAGAGGCTTTTTTCCACAAACAGCGCTCTGGCTTAGACACAGCGATTGGCCTTGGGTGATTCGCTCTGCTCCTCTCTCCTCTTTCTCTTTCTCCCTCTCTTCCGCTCTCTCTAAAGTTGTTATTACTATTGCTTGGCTGTGACAACCAAATTATCTGTGAAATTATTCTGATTTTATACTCTCTCACACTGGGCAGGACCCTCCGCAGTGTGTGTGTGTGTGTGTGTGTGTGTGTGACGTCAACCCCCTTTCTGCCCAGCACAAACAATGGCATTTTGAAATTTGAACAATCAGCCGCACAAAAAAGGGGAACCGTCGGCCGGGGCCAGAGTCGCGCCCGATCTCTTTCTCTTTCCAATCTCGCTCTAATTTTTCTCTCACTTTGAATCAATCTCTCTCTCTCTCTCTCTCGCTCTTTTTCCTCTCCCCCGCTCCTTTCCGCATCGTTTTTCATCTCTCCGTTTCTTCCCCCTTTACCCGCCGACTGTTCACTTTGTGTACTCGCAAAAAAACACAAATACATCATGCCGGCGCGTTAATGATGACGCCGCGTGTGCCGCGCTCCCGCGAGTTGTGTTGTGTTTTCATTTGTGAAATGACGGCGTGTCGTTCGGCTGCGACTGTGTGTTGACGCTGCTTGTTGTGTTTAAAGTACCCCCTCCCCTTACTCTGCAGTGTGTGTGTGTGTCTAGTGACTCATTACAGAGTTTTTAAATGCTAAACGTCAAATGTCCTTCATCAAACATCCGCACCGTCTTTCATCTCTTCTGTCTCTCTCACTCGTCCTAATTTTTCAAATACCCCCCCCCCCTATTTTCCTCCCATTCACTTTTCCCTCCCCAGTCCTCTATAGTCCCATCATCCTCCTCTTATTCCTCCTCCTCCTCCTCTTCCTCCCCTCCATCCCTCTGTCTTTCAGTGTCTCTTTATGCGGCTGGTCTGGGGCTGAGGCAGCGAGCCTCTGAAGTCCAGTGTGTGTGTGTGTGTGTGTGTGTGTGTGAGTGTGTTTGTGTGGGGGTGTAACTGTCAACGGACTCCCTTTCAAGCCTTATCACTCTCGCCTTTCATGAAGTCTCAGGGCCTGTGTGTGTGTGTGTGTGTGTGTGCATCAATGTGTTTTGATGTGGTCTCACGCTCTGTATAGTGTCATATGTTCTGTGTTCATGTGGGACAGCGACACAGAGAGATAACGGGAAAGCAAGTGTGTGAGTGTGTGTGTGTGTATGAGAGAGTGAGTGTGTGTGGACTGCATGTGCTGGTGAAAGAGAAACCAGGCCAGCTCCCAGCAGAGTACGACTGTGTGCACAAGTGTTTCTCAGCGCCTCAGCCTGCACATATGTCTGTGTGTGTGTGTGTGTGTGTGTGTGTGTATTCAGCATGGAAGAGTGTGATTGCTCTTGTTTTCATCATGGGCAAGTCCAAGTGTGTCAGAGGGACGCACACACACACACAAACACACACATACACACACACACACCAACAGAAGCAGGACGACAGAGGGAGGGAGAAAGATGAGAGAGGGTGACACAGAGAGAATGAGTCACAAAGGGACAAACACAGTGAGAGGAAGTGTGGAGATGGATTGTCAGGTGTGTGTGTGTGTGTGTGTGTGTAGTCCACAGGGACAAGAAGAGGAACTGGTATCTATTTCACCCTCCTTTAACAAGTGTCTTTACAGAGTGGCGGTGTGTGTCCATCGATCAGCTTTTGTTGCCTGTGAACACTTTTACAGCCCCAAGGAACAATAGCTCACCGGCCTGATCACACACACTCCCATACCGATGCCTTTGGTGTGTGTGTGTGTGTGTGTGTGTGCGCGCGGAATTCCCTGAAAAAGTAAAACCTCCTCTCTCTCTCCTTCATTTGTGTCTCCTCTCCTTTTTCCTCGTCCCCACCTCAGCCTCCTTCCCTCCCTGTGTTGCTCTGTGTATCCATCATCTGGGTCCCTCGGGTGCCGCTGTCCCCGGGGGCCCCTATCCAGTCAGAGGGTAATGGCGGGTGAAATAGGGGTGCCACGGGCCAGGTTGGACACGATGTACAGCATAATGTGTGTGTGTGTGTGTGTGGACAGGAGAAAGCTACAATAATCGTTTTTAGTCATCGGTGTGTTTGACGCCAAGCAAAAGCCCTTCCTGTGATGCTCGTATGAGACGAATAAGCAGATGTCATTGTGTGTGTGTGTGTGTGTGTGTGTGTGTGTTGTGAAGGCTGATACCAACATTTTTGCACTCAAGCTGCTAATATCTGACATTTTGTTCCTGTATTCAATATCTTTTTTTTTTTAAAATTATTTTATTCTTGGCAGTGTGGAAAAACCTCTGAAACTGAATTTAGACCATCATGTGAATGAATAAATGACAGAATAAATACAATGAGCAACAAAAATAACACTTCACTGCAGGTTTTGTAGACTCCCACAACATATTGGAACAATTTCTCATCAGCCATCTGAAATAATAATAATAAAAACATATTCATTTGCTGTGTTTGCAGAGATTCCTCCAGTATCTGACTTATACGTGACAAAAGCCTGACCCATCTGCACACCGGTATATCGGTCTAACCTGAGAATAAACCGTTCAAACAATGCTCCTGAGCAGGGATGGAGGGATGGAAAAAAAAAGAAAAAGAAAAGGTGGGGGGTTAAAACAAGAGAGAGGAAAACAAGGGCTAATGAATCCCCAAACCGCCGCTCGTCCCCGCTCTGCAGCAGCTGCGTGGCGGTGAGGATTTACCCAGCAAAACAAACAAAACCGGCAAAAATAAATGGATAAACACTCATTGTTGGTGTGCCAGGGGTGTGTGCATGTGTGTGTGTGTATGCGCATGTGAGTGTGTTTGCCTGTGTATGTCTTCTACTACATGCGTCTGTGTACATGTGTGTCTATGGGTGTGCATTTGGGTATATCTGTGGGTTTTTTTCTGTGTGTGTGTGTGTGCCAGCATCGCTCATCCTCCTCTCATGTTTTGCCTTTCCACGGCTTGTACTGTAGTGAATGGATGTTGTGTCTGTACATCTCTGGAGCTAAAAGTAGACCTCTGCTATTCCACTATGCGCTGGCAAAATGCTGCAATACTTCAAACGGAACCCATGCTGGGTTGGCCTAGATACTGTAACTCCTCCTCACACAGCGCTCAGTATCCATGGCGCTGGATAGAGCCGGCACAATGCACTTCAGCTGAGCTCGGTTTTTGTCTAGCAGGCTAAGACTGCCTGCTGCATTTTTTCCATTTTATATCCATTTGGCATCTTTCATGGACAGGAATTTCATGACACTCCTCAGTTTGTAATTGGGAAACCTGCGATATTCCATTTTGGTTAATATTCCTCTACTTTGCTCCCTCGTTCATCAATATCTACGGAAGAGGATTAGGGCCACGTGAAAAATGTATTTGAGATCGATGTCAGACTTCTGAGAATGAAGTCAGAATTCTGACTTCATTCTCAGAATTTAAACTCAGAATTGTGTGTGTGTGTGTGTGAATTCTGAGAATAAAATCAGAATACTGAGTTAAAAGTCAGAATTCTGAGTTTAAATTATGAGAATAAAGTCAGAATTCTGAATTTAAACTCTGAGAATAAGGTCAGAATTCTGAATTTAAACTCTGAGAATAAGGTCAGAATTCTGAGTTAAAAGTCATAATTTTGAGAAAAAAAGTCAGAATTCTGAGACAGAAGTCAGGATTATGAGAATAAAGTCAGAATTCTGAGCTCTGACTTTATTCTCGGAATTCTGACTTTAATCTCTGAACTTTTTCACATGTGGCCGTAATGCATAAATTGTCAGTGCTTTTTTGTAGGGTTTTTTTCTGCGTGCTGCCTTCATGGCCAGGGGTTTTTCTCTCACAAGGACAACTTCATCTCTTCATCGCGTCAGCCCCGGCTGAACCGAGCTCAAATGAAAACAGAAAGCTCAGTGACGAGCCTCCGTCTCCAGGCTTGCGACGATTTTCGACATCAAACCGCGCTCGATAAAAGAGGCTGTATTTGCTCCATGTGAAAGGACGGCTTGATGCGTTTGGATTCGTCAGTCAGCTGCTAACCTCCGTCTCAACTCGGGGGGTCGGCCTCACGTCTCACGTCACACACACACTCACCTCACACACATGTATACACGCCAATCCTGTCCATAGGCGTTCACTCTGACACACATGCAAACTCACACACCACACACACACACACGCCCCATGCAAATTCGCCGAGATCTCCCGATGTTTTCCCCTTCCATGGCAGTGTAATTAAAATATGCAAATGATATGATAAAATGCATTTCACCATGATGATGACAGTGGCAGTTATGCTGACCGCCTTGAAAATTTGAACATTACTGTCAGATAAGGCTCATTCGCATCACAGGCTCGACTGACGTGAACGCACACATCTGTGTGTGTGTGTGTGTGTGTGTGTGTGTGTGTGTGTGTGTGTGACAAAGGGAATTCTGAGCTTTATCTCCACTGCACAAAGAAAGCAGTCTGACTTCTGAATGGCTGCCTCATAAGTGTGTGGAGGACAACTTCTCACATCCCTCTCTCTTGCTCTCATCTCTCTCTTCCTTCACACACACACACACACACACACACACACACACACACACAACCACCCTCCCTCCCACACACACACACACTCAGCAGGGCTTTCGATTATTTTGACCTTGCACTTGCATGCATATTGGGTAAACAATTTAGGTAAACAAGGTTTTGAGAGATCGCGCACTCCCAGCTCCCATACCAATGCCTTTGGTGTGTGTGTGTGTGTGTGTGTATAGCTGTGTGTGTGTGTGTGTGTGTAGTTGGGCAGGTCAGGATTTAAATGCATACCTAGTTGTGGACAGGTTCAAGCCGTGGTCACCGCTATGTCCTCTAAAAGACACACATGGAAAGGCGAGGCTAAGAGGGGAAACACACACTCCTCATTTATAGATTCATATTTATATATCTACCCTATCTGCATCTATTTGATATTTTTACCATGGTGCTATTGCTACAGCGACCTGATCATGAAGTTAAACTGAAGTGGTCATGGCCATCAAACTCAGAACACTTCATCATAAAACTTGAGAAAATAATTTTCTACAAACAAACAGTGATTTGACTTCGTTCTTCTTTCTACCTGATTAGGAACGTCACATACAAATTGTAAATATTTAGACAAAATTTAAAAAAAAGGAGGAACTTGAGGATTATCACTTTAACATATCTTGCTGTTGTCACTGTCAGCAGATTATGCAATGGTAGAAATGGACACATTTGCAATGCTAACAGGCATTAAGAAAGACCACTAGCCAGATAGCTGTACTGTGTATCTGGATAGACAGTGTGTATCTATTCCTGCATTTCCTACCACTCTCTCTCTCTCTCTCTCTCTCTCTCTCTGTTATCTATCTGTTTCCCTCACTTGCTCCTTCCACTCTTCTCTCCCTCCCTCCCTCCCTCCCTCCCTCCCTCCCTTTCTCCTTTCCAATCAATCCTTACCCAGTCAGTTGTGCCTGGACAAGCCCATGTGTTAACGTGAAGCTTCAAGTGCGTGTGTGTGTGTGTGTGTGTGTGTGTGCGTGCGTGTCCCGGTTTGATCCGGTGTACAGGACGGCAGTCTTTGAGCGATTGCCCCGGCACCCGCTGACATCCCGACTCCAGTAAAAATGGACTACACTTCATCTCCTCTCCTCTCTTTCCATCTTCCTCTTTGTCGTTCCTCTCCTCTGATCACTGAGGAAGACTCATCCCTAACTCCCTCTAATAGACACTCTGCCCTGGGAGACGGAGCACTCTTTCCAGGAGTTCAGAGGAGGGAGAGAGAGACCGAGAGAGAGGGAGGGAGAGAGAGAGAGAGAGAGAGTTTAAGGGGGCGAGAGAGCAAACAGAGTGAAGACATGGGGGAAAGAGATGTAGAGTGAGTCAAAGTATTGGAGAGAAATAGAGCGAGAAAGAGAGAAAGAGGGAGTGGGAGACAGGAGTCAAAATGAGTGTGTGTGTGTGTGTGTGTGTGTTGGTGAGTCTACAGACAGACTCATATGAAAGACTTGTCCTAGGCCTAGATGCATAATTCATACAGCAACATAAATAGATGTGTGGCAGCCTGGGAACCCTTCACTTGGTGAAATTTTAGCTTTTTTAAAAATGTTTTTTTTATTTTTTTTTTATGCTGTTTATGGTTCCGTAAACTAGAACTGTCCATTATTCAGATTATTTTAAATCACCAGAACGCATTAATCAGAAACCAAGCTATGAAGTCTTAAAGTTTACCAGACCATAAAAGTAGAAAACGGGGAAAAAACGCACTTGCAGATTCCACTCCGCTGCACTCGAGGTTTTGACAATTATTTACACTTCACCACAGAGCAGAGGGATTAAATCTTCTGACCCGTCCAAAATCACAGTTTCGCCAATCAATTTGCTTTTTTTTTTTTTTGGTGCTTTGTGGAAGTTTTGCCAAGAGAGACTGGCAGTGACACGGCTTCTGCTAGACTAGCACATAAATGAAGTGTAAATAAGCATCAACTTTCTTTTCTGCCGGGAAACTGGGCCTCTCTGGATTTCTGAAGGATATTTAGGATGTTTAGGAGGGGAAAAGACAACTATAATTATTTTTGTTTTTTTTGGCAGACATATACATACATCATGTACATGTTTAACCTACAAGTAATCATTTAAGGCTGGCACAGCAGTGATTTAGTAGTAGGTGTATCATATGTGAAGCTGAAAGGACACTGGGCGCAATAGCAGTATCTTTTTTTTGCCATCTCTGAAAACAACTGGCCACTAGTGGAACAATACAGATTATAAAAGCTCTAATTGGCCCCACTAAATTGGCCAAATCCACTAATTGGTCTACTTATACTTCCTAGCACTCACTGTCTGAAATTAACTTTTTGGCTCACCTGCCAACAGCTGGAAACTACTAAAAAGTGACCTGCCAAGAGTAATATTTACCAGCTGAAATAATGAATTTTTCATAGAAATATGTCACCCTACCTGTTTTCAATGCTATTTCAGGTATGTAGATGCTGTGTGTTAATTTAAAACTCTCACTCACACAATGGGGTAAGTATGCAATTCATCAAATGACAAGAGAGCATTTTGAAGAATAAGTTAGAGAAGGTTAGAGAAGAGGCCTTGTGTCCGGAAGGTTGCTGGTTTCAATCTCCAGACCAGGTGGGGAAAAGTGGGTGGGGAAAGTGAGTGTGTAACGCTCTTCCTTCCCTCAGCACCTACTGTCAAGGTGCTCTTAAACAAGGCACCCAACCCCTCCACCTGCTCCAGAAGACTGTGGTTGTACTGGGAAGCTCCCAGGTGGGAATGTGTGGAACTGTAGGACTGTGAAGCAGAGCGTTGATGATAAATTAAGGACTTCACATTTTCTTCCGCTCCCTTACTTACAACCCTTGCCTTTCTCTTCTTCACCCCCCCCCCCACACACACACACACCTCACCCCATACCTCCCACCTTACCCATCAGTCTAACAGGCGAGCCACAGTCTATCACCCTCCCACAGCACGGGACTATTGGACTTATCTTAGGCAGAGTTGCTCCCAATTTGGCGGCTGCAGGGCGGCGGGTGCAGTGTGCTGAAAGTTATCAGAGTGGGGCCAGCTCCCTATTTGGCAGGCGGAGGGGCAGTGCCACCACTGTCTGTCTGCCAGGTTGATTAATAAGTAGTGGCAGAGCGGCTATGCTAACAGACTGGCCTGCCCGGGCGCTTCCAGCGCTCTGGGTAATTAATGACACACACACACACACACACAGGGATGCATGCACACACAAAAGTACACACTCTCTTTTTGCTCTGTCTCATATGCGCACACACACATACACACGCACGCGCACACACACACACAAAGCCACAAGCAATAATGCAGCACAATACCGGCTCGCTGATAACACAGAACAGACATACCGGCTTGTGTAAATTAGCATAAACATGAGGGTATACATACACACACACACACACACACACCTTCCATCAAGCATCCCCCCATCCCTCCCACCTACCCACCCAAGTACACACACACACACACACACATACACACACAAATAAAATTGCTTCTCCCCATCATCTGCTTCAGCAGCGGGGTGTTTGTGAGTGACAGCTCATCAGAGGAGTATTATCATCAGCCCGGCGTTTCTCTTAAGCAGAAGAGGCAGCCGGGCATAACCAAGTATTTCCTGGTTCTGTTGCCATTAGTTACCGCCAACATGCCAGGGGCGGGGCCGAGCAAACCGGCGATTAGGAGGCGCATTATATAACAGGAGACACGACACAGAGGGATGTGAATGAATTTTAACTGTTGAAACGGCTTCAGAACGGAGGAAACGGATGCACCTCACCACTGTGGTCCAGCATGTTAAAAATGACAGGTCAGAACAAGGGGACATATTGGTAAATGACCGGGGACTGCAGAGGTGAACGGCGTTATTTCTGCCTTGTTTTTTTTATTCCTCTCGCTGCTGTTTCATTACCTCAAGGCTATTACTGCAGGAATTTCTGCATTATGAAATGGTTCGTGGTGGAGAAAGTGAAGATGAGGGCAGACGGGAAAGATGGGCAAGAATCTACTTCAGAATATGCTTAGGGATATGTTTCAAAAATAAAAAATAAAAATGGTAAAAATGTATTTGTACAAGTAGATGACATTCATTCAAAATACAATTTGGGCACTGGAAAGAAAATTTTGTTTCTATGCGCTGTTGCTGACAGCATATATTTTCAAGGATATTCAAATAGGTTTTAGATGCTCAAAATATAATTTTGGACATTTTTGCTAGATTTTCTTTAAGTATGAAGTAGTATATATGAAATGCATTTTTTTTCACGCAGAAGTAGGACATGCAACATAGCACTGAATTGGATTCAAACTAAAAATTTGTTTCAATACGCTGTGCAGAGCCATCCACTTCTCTCTTTCTATCTCTCTTTCTCTCAATTTTCATAGCAATCCCTATATAGCATTAATGCAAGATGCCTGCAAATTTCATCCAAGTTAAATTGAAGATATTTTCAATGGCAGAATGAAAACTAAAACCAATTTTGCATCTGAAACGAACGTGAAAATGAAAACAACCCATCAGAATATACTGTAGGTCTGTGATTTCTCACCGGAAAAACAGATTTCTAGATTTAGACATTTTAATGCCTTGAGTTTATATAATATTAGACATTTTACATTATACAAGACTTTTTCAGGAGATGCAGATGCCGTGTAATGTTAGAGCCTCTCTCTCTTTCTACCCTCTATTCCCAGTGTGTGTGTGTGTGTGTGTGTGTGTGTGTGTGTGTGTGTGTGTATCAGTGGTAGTATTACCATAAGCTACAGGTGTAAACAGTGGTGGGTCCCTATCGCTGTGTTTGCTTGGAAACTAAGAGGACTGGATGGGGAAGGAGCAAAGACAGCAACACGCAGGTAGGTGGGCTCACACATGGTGGGACACACACACACTCACTTATTCATGGGCACAGCATGAGCCAGACACACACACACACACACACACACACACACACACACACACACATACACACAACTGCTAGACAACTGCCCTACTGACATTAACTCCCCACACCCTTGGGCCTTGTGCTAAATGGAGTGTGTGCATTTCTGTGTGTGTGTGTGTGTGTGTGTGTGTGTGTGTTACCATTATGAAGGGCTAGCAGGTGTATGCCACAGCACTCAGGTGGAGCCCTTGAGAGGAAGATAATTCTTCACATGCACACCACCACACACAGACACACACACACACACACACACACACACACGACTCTGTCATGCCACTTTCTTCCGTAGATAAAAGCCCCCTGACTGTCCTCTTCTTGACCTTGTGTGTGTGTGTGTGTGTGTGTGTGTGTATGTGTGTGTGTGTTGGTGCGCATGTGAAGAATTATCTTCCTCTCAAGGGCTCCACCTGAGTGCCGTGGCACACACCTGCTGGGGGGGTGGGGGGCGGACTACCCACGATTCCTTGCTGCCACAGAAGGGCCACATCAACGCAACCTCCACTGTTGTGAGGAACACTGTTGCCTGGCAACCGGCCAAAGTTAGCACATCGCCGGAGATGACGAGATGGGAGACGACCTGTCTGTCTGTCTCCAGTCCTTCACAGCTCTGTCTCACCTTTTATTTTCCTCCTCCTCCTCCTCTCACTCCATCCCTTCCTCCTTTTGTCTCCTTCTCAATTTCACCGTCCCTTCCTCCTCTTCGCCCCTCTTCATCCTCTTGTTTTCAACCACCACCCATCTCTGTCTCTCCGATTTCCTCTCTTTCTTTTGTTGGGGTTTCAGAGTTAGTTGTGAGCAACAAAGGATTTGTCAAGTGTCAGCACAGTGGCTGCAAGTTTCACCAAGTTACATTTTAAACTTTTTTTTTTCCCCACAGTTTTTTTTTATACCAGTTACAATGAAATATAAGACCAATTTGGCAACTGAAA